>NC_059457.1:91895962-91900962 GCF_905237065.1 Salmo salar
AGATAGAGATAGATAGAGACAGACAGAGAGACAGACAGACAGACAGAGAGACAGAGAGACAGACAGACAGAGAGACAGAGAGACAGACAGACAGACAGACAGACAGACAGACAGACAGAGAGAGAGACAGACAGACAGAGAGAGAGAGAGACAGACAGAGAGACAGACAGACAGACAGACAGACAGACAGATAGATAGATAGATAGATAGATAGATAGATAGATAGATAGATAGATAGATAGATAGATAGATAGATAGATAGATAGATAGATAGATAGATAGATAGATAGATAGATAGATAGATAGATAGATAGATAGATAGATAGATAGACAGATAGACAGATAGATAGTTGAATAACTGTCAGAAGTGTCTGTATAATGGAAGCTGAGGCTGAGCCCGTTAGAGGATCGCTTCAGGAAAAGGCGACATCACAGGCCCAGATCAACGCCGTTCTGACCATGTCAAACCAGACAAGGTCAAACCAAGCTTTCTGATTGGAGGAGGTTGAAAAGGCACCTCTCACAGGGAAGGAGAGAGAAAGCGAGAACTTACAGGCTACCTACGATTTATATTTTATCAAAACATTTTCCAGCATGGAATCAATGGACGTGCATTTGAACTAATGAATGCGGTCTCTGCGAACACAGGAACATTGTTTTAAAGGGGCTGTTAGATTGAATGTAAATATGTTTTTCTTGGTTTTAAAGACACTAGGTATTATCTGTGCATTGGTATGTATTCTCTATCAAATTCAAAAAGTTTGGGGGAATACGAGGTGAAGTATTTTGATTGGTCACTCACTCTCGGAGACCAACTGCCATGTCACGTCCTGTTTTCAACACCGGTAATTGGATGAGTTGCACATGTTGACAAGCTTTTGACCCAAAAAAATAAAAATACAAAATAAAACTGCTGCAGAGAAATCACTGTCAATTTTCTTGGCAAAAACACTGACACAACATTCAAGCATTGCAAACCCCATAGCCCACTTATTCAAGGGAGATGGAAATAGCCCAATTGGGACCGGTCAGAAAACAGATGGTGCATGCTGGTCCTCTCACCCTCTGCTCTCTGTGTTTCATTTCATCGGCCCTCAGAAATCCATTTTCAAATCCGTCTACTCAAACTGAGTTTTTTAAATATATATATATTTCATCCGTCCGTGGATTGGTTTTAGACTGACATCAGTTCAAAGGTCTGTGTGGAGGACGTCAGACGTCGTCTTCACACACAGAGAAGAATATGGCCTTGAAAGACCTGCTTTTAATGAGATACAAAGACCCCCCAAGACAAGCTGCAAAGCTTGAATAAGACTTGGATAAGAACTGAATAAGATCTGGATAAGACCTGGATAAGACCTGGATAAGATCCGGATAATACCTGGATAAGACCTGGATAAGACCTGGACAAGACCTGGATAAGACCTGGATAAGACCTGAATAAGACCTGGATAAGAACTGGATACAATCTGGATAAGACCTGGATAAGAACTGGATAAGATCTGGATAAGACCTGGATAAGAACTGGATAAGACCTGGATAAGATACCTGGATAAGACCTGGATAAGAACTGGATAAGATCTGGATAAGACCTGGATAAGAACTGGATAAGACCTGGATAAGAACTGGATAAGATCTGGATAAGACACTGGATAAGACCTGGATAATACCTGGATAAGACCTGGATAAGACCTGGATAATACCTGGATAAGACCTGGACAAGACCTGGACAAGACCTGGACAAGACCTGGATAAGACCTGAATAAGATCTGGATAAGACCTGAATAAGACCTGGATAAGATCTGGATAAGACTGGATAAGACCTGGATAAGACCTGGATAAGACCTGGATAAGACTATTTCACAATCATTCCATAACAAGAACATGTTACATTTAAGTTAGGCTTACAAATTCAATGAATGTGTTGAATTGAAAATGACACAGGGCAAACTATTAAACTATTAACCATTTTTGTTTTTTATCCACCTCTCAAAACCTGCTATTAATTTGACTATAATAGAGGTGTAGCTATCAATCGTAGTTAAACAAACTGAGGCCTTCTCTCATTGTCTCTCATTGTCCTAATCATTATGTTCAATGTCTATAATTTAACGATATTTGATTGATGCGTGTGTAATCAGGACCTTGTTTTTTAATAAGGGCTGTTTGTGTGACATGATGCTACCTTAGCAATGAGAGTCGAGTCACATCGTGAGACATAGCTGACCGTCATTCCCACGGCAACCAAATGAGTCGGTCGCCGATTCTGAAAACATTTGTATTGTTTCCTTAATTGAGTTCATTTCCTGGAAAGTGGCTTCGAGACAGACTCAGGCTTTGTCAGTTAAAGTACAAGTGGCAGCCTTCACGGAGCACTACCCATAAAGGCTCTGGTCAAAGTAGTGCACTAGCCATAAAGGCTCTGGTCAAAAGTAGTGCACTTCATAGGGAATAGGGTTATGTTTTGGGACACAAACCAACACAACTGTGTGTGGATTCTGCTGTGGAGTTAATGTCTGGAACAACAGTCATTAAGAAAACAGTAGTGTTCCACACTTCCTTTGAGACGCGGCACGGCGTGACCCGGAAAGCTTCTTGAAAACCACCGCAATTATTACAGGACCATTGATGGACTCCAACTGTCCCCCCCAAAGAAGAATTTATGGGTCTGTCATCACAGTCACAGCTGCAATGGAGAGAAAGAGTGTGAGAGGGGAGGAGGAGAATGGAAGGAGGAGGAAGGAGAGAGACAGAGAGACAGAGAGACAGAGAGACAGACAGAGAGAGAGAGACAGACAGAGAGAGAGAGGAGGAGAATGGGAGGAGGAGGAAGGAGAGAGACAGAGAGACAGAGGGAGACAGACAGAGAGAGACAGACAGAGAGACAGAGGAGGAGAATGGAAGGAGGAGGAAGGAGAGAGACAGAGAGACAGAGGGAGAGAAGAATGGGAGGAGGGGGAAGGAGAGAGAGAGAGAGAGAGAATGGGAGGAGGGGGAAGGAGAGAGAGAGAGAGAGAGACAGAGAGAGAAGAAAGTTTTCAGGCTTGATATTACTAAGCTACATTAATTCACAATTTGCTTTAATGAGTTTCATTTCACAGTCTACTGGTCTGTCCCCCCGTCTCTTCACTGGTCTACTGGTCAGTCCCCGTCTCTTCACTGGGTCTACTGGTCAGTCCCCCGTCTCTTCACTGGTCTACTGGTCTGTCCCCCCGTCTCTTCACTGGGTCTACTGGTCAGTCCCCCGTCTCTTCACTGGTCTACTGGTCTGTCCCCGTCTCTTCACTGGGTCTACTGGTCTGTCCCCCCGTCTCTTCACTGGGTCTACTGGTCTGTCCCCGTCTCTTCACTGGTCTACTGGTCTGTCCCCCCGTCTCTTCACTGGGTCTACTGGTCAGTCCCCCCGTCTCTTCACTGGTCTACTGGTCTGTCCCCCGTCTCTTCACTGGTCTACTGGTCTGTCCCCCCGTCTCTTCACTGGTCTACTGGTCTGTCCCCCGTCTCTTCACTGGGTCTACTGGTCTGTCCCCCCGTCTCTTCACTGGTCTACTGGTCAGTCCCCCCGTCTCTTCACTGGTCTACTGGTCAGTCCCCCCGTCTCTTCACTGGGTCTACTGGTCTGTCCCCGTCTCTTCACTGGGTCTACTGGTCTGTCCCCCGTCTCTTCACTGGGTCTACTGGTCAGTCCCCCGTCTCTTCACTGGGTCTACTGGTCAATCCCCCCGTCTCTTCACTGGGTCTACTGGTCAGTCCCCCGTCTCTTCACTGGGTCTACTGGTCCGTCCCCCGTCTCTTCACTGGGTCTACTGGTCAGTCCCCCGTCTCTTCACTGGGTCTACTGGTCTGTCCCCCCGTCTCTTCACTGGGTCTACTGGTCAGTCCCCCGTCTCTTCACTGGGTCTACTGGTCTGTCCCAACGTCTCTTCACTGGTCTACTGGTCAGTCCCCCCGTCTCTTCACTGGTCTACTGGTCAGTCCCCCCGTCTCTTCACTGGTCTACTGGTCAGTCCCCCCGTCTCTTCACTGGGTCTACTGGTCAGTCCCCCCCGTCTCTTCACTGGGTCTACTGGTCAGTCCCCCCGTCTCTTCACTGGGTCTACTGGTCTGTCCCCCGTCTCGTCACTGGGTCTACTGGTCAGTCCCCCGTCTCTTCACTGGGTCTACTGGTCTGTCCCCCCGTCTCTTCACTGGGTCTACTGGTCAGTCCCCCGTCTCTTCACTGGGTCTACTGGTCAGTCCCCCCGTCTCTTCACTGGGTCTACTGGTCTGTCCCCGTCTCTTCACTGGGTCTACTGGTCTGTCCCCTCGTCTCTTCACTGGTCTACTGGTCAGTCCCCCGTCTCTTCACTGGGTCTACTGGTCAGTCCCCCGTCTCTTCACTGGGTCTACTGGTCTGTCCCCCCGTCTCTTCACTGGGTCTACTGGTCTGTCCCCCGTCTCTTCACTGGGTCTACTGGTCAGTCCCCCGTCTCTTCACTGGTCTACTGGTCTGTCCCCCGTCTCTTCACTGGGTCTACTGGTCAGCCCCCCGTCTCTTCACTGGGTCTACTGGTCTGTCCCCCGTCTCTTCACTGGGTCTACTGGTCAGTCCCCCGTCTCTTCACTGGGTCTACTGGTCTGTCCCCCCGTCTCTTCACTGGGTCTACTGGTCTGTCCCCCCGTCTCTTCACTGGGTCTACTGGTCTGTCCCCCCGTCTCTTCACTGGGTCTACTGGTCTGTCCCCCGTCTCTTCACTGGGTCTACTGGTCTGTCCCCCCGTCTCTTCACTGGTCTACTGGTCTGTCCCCCCGTCTCGTCACTGGGTCTACTGGTCAGTCCCCGTCTCTTCACTGGGTCTACTGGGTCTGTCCCCCGTCTCTTCACTGGTCTACTGGTCTGTCCCCCCGTCTCTTCACTGGGTCTACTGGTCAGTCCCCCCGTCTCTTCACTGGGTCTACTGGTCTGCCCCCCGTCTCTTCACTGGGTCTACTGGTCCGTCCCCGTCTCTTCACTGGGTCTA
>NC_059457.1:91903462-91908462 GCF_905237065.1 Salmo salar
CCACATAGATGTGTGTGCAGTGCAGTAGTTTTAGAACGAGTTCCCCGCTCCCTGCTGCTGTGGCTGACTGGGCTCTATCTGAGAAGGCTAATGACTAGTATTGTGCTGTAGATTGAAATATCTCTCCTACTCTCCGGATGACAAATTAAAATTCAGTCAAGCATTGATTCTGTTATTATAATGGTCTAAAGGGAAATGCACTTTTTCAACAGAGACAGAGATTGTGTTTAATTGAGTGGCATATTGATAGAGAGTATTAATTACCAGGGGTTTCTAGTTAATGCTGTATGGCAGTGTATTTCTCTGTGTGAGGGATTGGGACAGAATACATAGGGAGATTAGCAGGAATATGTAGATTACAGTAGATTAGCAGGAATATGTAGATTACAGTAGATTAGCAGGAATATGTAGATTACAGTAGATTAGCAGGAATATGTAGATTACAGTAGATTAGCAGGAATATGTAGATTACAGTAGATTAGCAGGAATATGTAGATTACAGGTCATTAACAGGAATATGTAGATTACAGTAGATTAGAGGGAATATGTAGATTACAGTAGATTAGCAGGAATATGTAGATTACAGTAGATTAGCAGTAATATGTAGATTACAGTAGATTAGCAGGAATATGTAGATTACAGTAGATTAGCAGGAATATGTAGATTAAAGTAGATTAGCAGGAATATGTAGATTAAAGGAAACTAGCAGTAATATGTAGATTACATTAGATTAGCAGGAATATGTAGATTACAGTAGATTAGCAGTACTATGTAGATTACAGTAGATTAGCAGGAATATGTAGATTACAGTAGATTAGCAGTAATATGTAGATTACAGTAGATTAGCAGGAATATGTAGATTACAGTAGATTAGCAGGAATATGTAGATTACAGTAAACTAGCAGGAATATGTAGATGACAGTAGACTAGCAGTAATATGTAGATTACAGTAGATTAGCAGTAATATGCCGATTACAGTAGATTAGCAGTAATATGCAGATTACAGTAGATTAGCAGGAATATGTAGATTACAGTAGATTAGCAGGAATATGCCGATTACAGTAGATTAGCAGTAATATGCAGATTACAGTAGATTAGCAGTAATATGCAGATTACGGTAGATTAGCAGGAATATGCAGATTACAGTAGATTAGCAGTGATGTTACAGTGCTGTAAAAGGTCAAGGGTTATAGGTCTTCCCGAAGGTAAAGAGTCACGTCACCAACAATTAGGGAGACAAATCTCCATGCTGTCCCTTCTGGCCACATCTGGCACCCTATTCCCCAGAGACGATAGTCCCTTCTGGCCACGTCTGGCACCCTATTCCCTATATATAGTGCACTACTTTAGACCAGAGCCCTATAGAACCCTATTCCCTATATAGTGCACTACTTTTGACCAGAGACCTACAGAACCCTATTCCCTATATAGTGCACTACTTTGGACCAGGACCCTATAGAACCCTATTCCCTATATAGTGCACTACTTTAGACCAGGGCCCTATAGAACCCTATTCCCTATATATAGTGCACTACTTTAGACCAGAGCCCTATGGCACCCTATTCCCTATATATAGTGCACTACTTTAGACCAGAGCCCTATTGAACCCTATTCCCTATATAGTGCACTACTTTAGACCAGGGCCCTATAGAACCCTATTCCCTATATATAGTGCACTACTTTAGACCAGAGCCCTATGGCACCCTATTCCCTATATAGTGCACTACTTTAGACCAGAGCCCTATAGGGTGCTATTTGAGACACAACAGAGTCATCATGAGATAACACATTGAAGAAAGAGCTTGGGAGTCATGGCAACCTCATCAAAACCTGGTGTGGAGAACACACACTCTGATGACATCATGGCCAACCTCATCAAAACCTAGTGTGGACAACACACACTCTGATGACATCATGGCCAACCTCATCAAAACCTAGTGTGGACAACACACACTCTGCAGACAAACTTTTAGCTTCACAGATAAATTATTAGACTGTGATTTAAATACTTGGATGTCTCACAACGTCCTTCAGCTTAATCAAGACAAGACCAAGTAATTTATTGTTGGAGCCAAAAGCATAGAGAGAGAATCTGGGCGTACATTTTAATTTACAGGTAATAAAGATAAAACACCAGATAAAATACCTAGGTGTTATTTTAGATTCTGAACTCAATTTCAAATTTTATTATAGGAATGTGACCAAAATAGCTTTTTACCTACTGAGGAACATTGCCAATGTTCACTCTTAGACTGATACAGAGAGACTCAACCCTGCTTTTATTACAAGCGGGCTTGACTACTGCAATGATCTCCTGTCTGGTCAACCCAAGAAAGCCATTGGTCAACTGCAAAACATGCATAATGCTGCAGCACGGTACTGACCAAGACCAGATTTGAGAGCACACATTACACCAGTTTTAAGGTCTTTGCACTGGCTGCCTGTGAGTTTTAGAATACATTTTTAAGATTGTTTTTTAAATCAATCCAAGATTGTGCACCCCAATACATTTCAGACATGTTATGTACGCAGTAGATCCCTCAGGTCATCTGGCACTGGCCTTATAACTATCCTAAAGTCTCGAACAAAGAGGCATGGAGAGACAGCCTTTAGTTACTATGCCTCCAGCCTCTGGAATAGCCTGCCAGAGAACCTGAGGGGGGACCAAGAGGCATGGAGAGACAGCCTTTAGTTACTATGCCCCCAGCCTTTAGTTATTATGCCCCCAGCCTTTAGTTACTATGCCCCCAGCCTTTAGTTATTATGCCCCCAGCCTCTGGAATAGCCTGCTAGAGAACCTGAGGGGGGGACCAAGAGGCATGGAGAGACAGCCTTTAGTTACTATGCCCCCAGCCTTTAGTTATTATGCCCCCAGCCTTTAGTTACTATGCCCCCAGCCTCTGGAATAGCCTGCCAGAGAACCTGAGGGGGACCAAGAGGCATGGAGAGACAGCCTTTAGTTACTATGCCCCCAGCCTTTAGTTACTATGCCCCAGCCTTTAGTTACTATGCCCCCAGCCTCTGGAATAGTCTGCCAGAGAACCTGAGGGGGACCAAGAGGCATGGAGAGACAGCCTTTAGTTACTATGCCCCCAGCCTCTGGAATAGCCTGCCAGAGAACCTGAGGGGGCCGAAACTGTGGAAATATGTAAAATACGTTTTCATTAAAAAAACATAATTTCCATTTTAATTTCAAAGAAATCGCTCTGCTGCTATTTTGCCTATGCTTGTCATCAGCAAGGGGAATTTTTTTTTAGGATAAAATGAAACAGAACGGAGTTTAGAACAGGAAAAACTCCTATAGGAAAACCTGGATCAGTCTGCTTTCCACCAGACACCGGAGATGAATTCCTGAGTGGCCTAATTACAGTTTGACTTAAATCGTCTTGAAAAATGTAAAAAAAAAAAAAGACTTGACAATGGATGTCGAGCAACGATCAACAACCAACACTACAGAGCTTGAAGAATTTTAAGTATAACGGGCAAATATTGTACAATCCAGGTGTGCAAAGCGCTTAGAGACTTACCCAGAAAGACTCACAGCTGGAACCGCTGCCAAAGGGGATTCTAACATGTATTCACTCAGCGGCGTTGATTACTTATCAAATCAAGATATATATTTCTTTAATTTTACATTATTTATTAAAAAAAAAAATGATATAATTGTTCTTCCACTTTTAAATATTACAGAGAATGTTGTTCAGATTATCTGAAGATACTGTTGGTAGTGTCTGCGTCTCAAATGGCACCCTAAATCCCATAGGCCACAGGTAAAAGAAGTACACTACTATTTAGGGTATAGAATTCTACTTGGAATGCACATAGTGAACTCTTAAGAACTTCTTGGAAAGTCCTCTTTGGAAAGTTGCCACTTTTCATTGGCTGCCCTGTCCTGCCTTGTTGGCTGCTGAGTGATACATGTCACCCTGTGAGACAGTCTAATCCTGGACTCCATTTGGTGCTGTGTGTCACACTGATCCTGTGTGGCAGGCTGGCAGACAGACTGTGTCTCTTCTAACCTGTTAGTCTCTGTCTTGTCTGGTACAGGCCACAATGCCCTTCCTGTAACTAGTCTTGGTCTATATTGGTACAGGCCACAATGCCCTTCCTGTAACTAGTCTTGGTCTATATTGGTACAGGCCACAATGTCGTTCCTGTAACTAGTCTTGGTCTATATTGGTACAGGCCACAATGCCCTTCCTGTAACTAGTCTTGGTCTGTATTGGTACAGTCACAATGTCCTTCCTGTAACTGTACAGAGAAGACTCTCAAACAAAGTAAGCAGCCTTGTCCGAGCCAGAACGACCAATAGGACAGGAGCCTGTTTCTGTAGTGAGACAGCTTGATGTACCAGGACACCCCCTGGACAGGACACTAGTCTATCTCCTGTTTCTGTAAGAGAGACAGCTTGATGTACCAGGACACCCCTGGACAGGACACTAGTCTATCTCCTGTTTCTGTAGAGAGACAGCTTGATGTACCAGGACACCCCCTGGACAGGACACTAGTCTATCTCCTGTTTCTGTAGAGAGACAGCTTGATGTACCAGGACACCCCCTGGACAGGACACTAGTCTATCTCCTGTTTCTGTAGAGAGACAGCTTGATGTACCAGGACACCCCCTGGACAGGACACTAGTCTATCTTCTGTTTCTGTAGAGAGACAGCTGGATGTATCCAGGACACCCCCTGGACAGGACACTAGTCTATCTACTGTTTCTGTAGAGAGGCAGATTGATGTACCGAACACCGAGAGTCTTCCAACCAGCACCTGTTAATACTGACTGTAACCAACACGTCCAGGTACAACAACGCTTCTCATTGTCTTTCATACCAGGGACTGGCAAGCTGCTGTACTGTAACGATCATCCATACTGTACGTTTTCTCCATCCTTTTTGGTACAAGCTTAGTCCATCTGGCTATATGGACCATGACTAGCAAACACTGGAGAAGCGACTGGATGGTCGTCCATTACACAGCAGACCCAGATCAGACTGGAT
>NC_059457.1:91913462-92005962 GCF_905237065.1 Salmo salar
CACACACACAGACAACACACACACACACACACACACAAACACACACACACACAGACAACACACACACACACACACAGACAACACACACACACAGACAACACACACACACACACACACACACACAGACAACACAGACAACACACACACACACACACAGACAACACACACACACACACACACACACACACACACACACAGACAACACACACACACAGACAACACACACACACACACAGACAACACACACACACAGACAACACACACACACACACACACACACACACACACACACACACACACACAGACAACACACACACACAGACAACACACACACACACAGACAACACACACACACACAGACAACACACACACACACACACACTGACAACACACACACACAGACAACACACACACAGACAAACACACACACACACACCGACAACACACACACACAGACAACACACACACACAGACAACACATACACACACACAGACAACACACACACACAGACAAACACACACACACAGACAACACACACACACAGACAACACACACACACAGACAAACACACACACAGACAACTCACACACACAGACAACACACACACACAGACAACACACACACACAGACAACACACACACACAGACAAACACACACACACAGACAACACACACACACAGACAACACACACACACAGACAACACACACAGACAGACAACACACACACACACACACACACACACACACACACACACACACACACACAGACAGACAACACACACACACAGACAACACACACACACACACACGCGCACAGACAACACACACACACAGACAACTCACACACACAGACAACACACACACACAGACAACACACACACACAGACAACACACACACACAGACAACACACACACACAGACAACACACACACACAGACAACACACACACACAGACAACACACACAGACAGACAACACACACACACAGACAACACACACACACACACACACACACACACAGACAGACAACACACACACACAGACAACACACACACACACACACGCGCACAGACAACACACACACACAGACAACACACACACACACACACACACACACACACACACACACACACACGCGACACAGACAACACACCCTGCATTTGTAATATGCCTTCTCTTTTAGACTGTTTGGGTTCTTTACTAAGACTCTTCCTTACTTCATTACTGTGAATATATATTCAGGATATATATTATTCAAGTCATTACTGTGAATACATATTCATATATATTATTCAAGTCATTACTGTGAATACATATTCATATATATTATTCAAGTCATTACTGTGAATACATATTCAGGATATATATTATTCAAGTCATTACTGTGAATACATATTCATATATATATATTATTCAAGTCATTACTGTGAATACATATTCAGGATATATATTATTCAAGTCATTACTGTGAATACATATTCAGGATATATATTATTCAAGTCATTACTGTGAATACATATTCAGGATATATATTATTCAAGTCATTACTGTGAATACATATTCAGGATATATATTATTCAAGTCGTTACTGTGAATATATATTCAGGATATATATTATTCAAGTCATTACTGTGAATATATATTCAGGATATATTATTATTCAAGCCACACGGTGAATACATAGAATACATATTCAGGATATATATTATTCAAGTCATTACTGTGAATACATATTCAGGATATATATTATTCAAGTCATTACTGTGAATACATATTCAGGATATATATTATTCAAGTCATTACTGTGAATACATATTCAGGATATATATTATTCAAGTCATTACTGTGAATATATATTCGGGATATATATTATTCAAGTCATTACTGTGAATATATATTCAGGATATATATTATTCAAGTCATTACTGTGAATACATATTCAGGATATATATTATTCAAGTCATTACTGGGAATACATATTCAGGATATATATTATTCAAGTCATTACTGGGAATACGTATTCAGGATATATATTATTCAAGTCATTACTGTGAATATATATTCAGGATATATATTATTCAAGTCATTAATGGGAATATATATTCATATATATTATCGATGTAATTAGGGTCAATATATCTTAACTATATTTATTATCCAATTCACTAGTATAAATATATCTTCAGGATGGATATTATCGGGTGATTTAGTTTCATCACTCCTATTATAGTTAATAACATCTCCATGGTGATGTAGTTTCATCACTCCTATTATAGTTAATAACATGGTGATGTAGTTTCATCACTCCTATTATAGTTAATAACATCTCCATGGTGATTTAGTTTCATCACTCCTATTATAGTTAATATCATCTCCATGGTGATTTAGTTTCATCACTCCTATTATAGTTAATATCATCTCCATGGTGATTTAGTTTCATCACTCCTATTATAGTTAATAACATCTCCATGGTGATGTGGTTTCATCACTCCTATTATAGTTAATAACATCTCCATGGTGATGTAGTTTCATCACTCCTATTATAGTTAATAACATGGTGATTTATTTTCATCACTCCTATTATAGTTAATAACATCTCCATGGTGATGTAGTTTCATCACTCCTATTATAGTTAATAACATGGTGATTTAGTTTCATCACTCCTATTATAGTTAATAACATCTCCATGGTGATTTAGTTTCATCACTCCTATTATAGTTAATAACATCTCCATGGTGATTTAGTTTCATCACTCCTATTATAGTTAATAACATCTCCATGGTGATGTAGTTTCATCACTCCTATTATAGTTAATAACATCTCCATGGTGATTTAGTTTCATCACTCCTATTATAGTTAATAACATCTCCCATGGTGATGTAGTTTCATCACTCCTATTATAGTTAATAACATCTCCATGGTGATTTAGTTTCATCACTCCTATTATAGTTAATAACATCTCCATGGTGATGTAGTTTCATCACTCCTATTATAGTTAATAACATGGTGATGTAGTTTCATCACTCCTATTATAGTTAATAACATGGTGATGTAGTTTCATCACTCCTATTATAGTTAATAACATCTCCATGGTGATTTAGTTTCATCACTCTATTATAGTTAATAACATCTCCATGGTGATGTAGTTTCATCACTCCTATTATAGTTAATATCATCTCCATGGTGATTTAGTTTCATCACTCCTATTATAGTTAATAACATCTCCATGGTGATGTAGTTTCATCACTCCTATTATAGTTAATAACATCTCCATGGTGATGTAGTTTCATCACTCCTATTATAGTTAATAACATGGTGATGTAGTTTCATCACTCCTATTATAGTTAATAACATCTCCATGGTGATGTAGTTTCATCACTCCTATTATAGTTAATAACATGGTGATGTAGTTTCATCACTCCTATTATAGTTAATAACATCTCCATGGTGATTTAGTTTCATCACTCCTATTATAGTTAATAACATCTCCATGGTGATGTAGTTTCATCACTCCTATTATAGTTAATAACATGGTGATGTAGTTTCATCACTCCTATTATAGTTAATAACATCTCCATGGTGATGTAGTTTCATCACTCCTATTATAGTTAATAACATGGTGATGTAGTTTCATCACCCTATTATAGTTAATAACATCTCCATGGTGATGTAGTTTCATCACTCCTATTATAGTTAATAACATGGTGATGTAGTTTCATCACTCCTATTATAGTTAATAACATCTCCATGGTGATGTAGTTTCATCACTCCTATTATAGTTAATAACATGGTGATGTAGTTTCATCACTCCTATTATAGTTAATAACATCTCCATGGTGATGTAGTTTCATCACTCCTATTATAGTTAATAACATGGTGATGTAGTTTCATCACTCCTATTATAGTTAATAACATCTCCATGGTGATTTAGTTTCATCACTCCTATTATAGTTAGATAACATGGTGATGTAGTTTCATCACTCCTATTATAGTTAATAACATGGTGATGTAGTTTCATCACTCCTATTATAGTTAATAACATCTCCATGGTGATTTAGTTTCATCACTCCTATTATAGTTAATAACATGGTGAGTGTAGTTTCATCACTCCTATTATAGTTAATAACATGGTGATGTAGTTTCATCACTCCTATTATAGTTAATAACATCTCCATGGTGATTTAGTTTCATCACTCCTATTATAGTTAATATCATCTCCATGGTGATTTAGTTTCATCACTCCTATTATAGTTAATAACATCTCCATGGTGATTTAGTTTCATCACTCCTATTATAGTTAATAACATGGTGATGTAGTTTCATCACTCTATTATAGTTAATAACATCTCCATGGTGATGTAGTTTCATCACTCCTATTATAGTTAATAACATCTCCATGGTGATGGTTTCATCACTCCTATTATAGTTAATAACATGGTGATGTAGTTTCATCACTCCTATTATAGTTAATAACATCTCCATGGTGATGTAGTTTCATCACTCCTATTATAGTTAATAACATGGTGATGTAGTTTCATCACTCCTATTATAGTTAATAACATCTCCATGGTGATTTAGTTTCATCACTCCTATTATAGTTAATATCATCTCCATGGTGATGTAGTTTCATCACTCCTATTATAGTTAATAACATCTCCATGGTGAGTTAGTTTCATCACTCCTATTATAGTTAATAAATTCATGGTGATGTAGTTTCATCACTCCTATTATAGTTAATAACATCTCCATGGTGATTTAGTTTCATCACTCCTATTATAGTTAATAACATCTCCATGGTGATGTAGTTTCATCACTCCTATTATAGTTAATAACATGGTGATGTAGTTTCATCACTCCTATTATAGTTAATAACATCTCCATGGTGATGTAGTTTCATCACTCCTATTATAGTTAATAACATCTCCATGGTGATGTAGTTTCATCACTCCTATTATAGTTAATAACATGGTGATGTAGTTTCATCACTCCTATTATAGTTAATAACATCTCCATGGTGATTTAGTTTCATCACTCCTATTATAGTTAATAACATCTCCATGGTGATTTAGTTTCATCACTCCTATTATAGTTAATAACATCTCCATGGTGATTTAGTTTCATCACTCCTATTATAGTTAATAACATCTCCATGGTGATGTAGTTTCATCACTCCTATTATAGTTAATATCATCTCCATGGTGATTTAGTTTCATCACTCCTATTATAGTTAATAACATGGTGATTTAGTTTCATCACTCCTATTATAGTTAATAACATCTCCATGGTGATTTAGTTTCATCACTCCTATTATAGTTAATAACATCTCCATGGTGATGTAGTTTCATCACTCCTATTATAGTTAATAACATCTCCATGGTGATGTAGTTTCATCACTCCTATTATAGTTAATAACATGGTGATGTAGTTTCATCACTCCTATTATAGTTAATAACATCTCCATGGTGATTTAGTTTCATCACTCCTATTATAGTTAATAACATGGTGATTTAGTTTCATCACTCCTATTATAGTTAATAACATCTCCATGGTGATTTAGTTTCATCACTCCTATTATAGTTAATAACATCTCCATGGTGATTTAGTTTCATCACTCCTATTATAGTTAATATCATCTCCATGGTGATTTAGTTTCATCACTCCTATTATAGTTAATATCATCTCCATGGTGATTTAGTTTCATCACTCCTATTATAGTTAATAACATGGTGATTTAGTTTCATCACTCCTATTATAGTTAATATCATCTCCATAGTGACTGTAGTTTCATCACTCCTATTATAGTTAATAACATGGTGATGTAGTTTCATCACTCCTATTATAGTTAATAACATCTCCATGGTGATTTAGTTTCATCACTCTATTATAGTTAATAACATGGTGATTTAGTTTCATCACTCCTATTATAGTTAATAACATCTCCATGGTGATTTAGTTTCATCACTCCTATTATAGTTAATAACATGGTGATGTAGTTTCATCACTCCTATTATAGTTAATAACATCTCCATGGTGATTTAGTTTCATCACTCCTATTATAGTTAATAACATCTCCATGGTGATGTAGTTTCATCACTCTATTATAGTTAATAACATCTCCATGGTGATGTAGTTTCATCACTCCTATTATAGTTAATAACATCTCCATGGTGATGTAGTTTCATCACTCCTATTATAGTTAATATCATCTCCATGGTGATGTAGTTTCATCACTCCTATTATAGTTAATAACATCTCCATGGTGATGTAGTTTCATCACTCCTATTATAGTTAATATCATCTCCATGGTGATGTAGTTTCATCACTCCTATTATAGTTAATATCATCTCCATGGTGATGTAGTTTCATCACTCCTATTATAGTTAATAACATGGTGATGTAGTTTCATCACTCCTATTATAGTTAATAACATCTCCATGGTGATTTAGTTTCATCACTCCTATTATAGTTAATAACATCTCCATGGTGATGTAGTTTCATCACTCCTATTATAGTTAATAACATCTCCATGGTGATGTAGTTTCATCACTCTATTATAGTTAATAACATGGTGATGTAGTTTCATCACTCCTATTATAGTTAATAACATGGTGATGTAGTTTCATCACTCCTATTATAGTTAATAACATCTCCATGGTGATTTAGTTTCATCACTCCTATTATAGTTAATAACATCTCCATGGTGATTTAGTTTCATCACTCCTATTATAGTTAATATCATCTCCATGGTGATTTGGTTTCATCACTCCTATTATAGTTAATAACATCTCCATGGTGATTTAGTTTCATCACTCCTATTATAGTTAATATCATCTCCATGGTGATTTAGTTTCATCACTCCTATTATAGTTAATAACATCTCCATGGTGATTTAGTTTCATCACTCCTATTATAGTTAATAACATCTCCATGGTGATGTAGTTTCATCACTCCTATTATAGTTAATAACATCTCCATGGTGATGTAGTTTCATCACTCCTATTATAGTTAATAACATGGTGATGTAGTTTCATCACTCCTATTATAGTTAATAACATCTCCATGGTGATGTAGTTTCATCACTCCTATTATAGTTAATAACATGGTGATGTAGTTTCATCACTCCTATTATAGTTAATAACATGGTGATGTAGTTTCATCACTACTATTATAGTTAATAACATCTCCATGGTGATTTAGTTTCATCACTCCTATTATAGTTAATAACATGGTGATGTAGTTTCATCACTCCTATTATAGTTAATAACATCTCCATGGTGATTTAGTTTCATCACTCCTATTATAGTTAATAACATGGTGATGTAGTTTCATCACTCTATTATAGTTAATATCATCTCCATGGTGATGTAGTTTCATCACTCCTATTATAGTTAATAACATCTCCATGGTGATTTAGTTTCATCACTCCTATTATAGTTAATATCATCTCCATGGTGATGTAGTTTCATCACTCCTATTATAGTTAATAACATCTCCATGGTGATGTAGTTTCATCACTCCTATTATAGTTAATAACATCTCCATGGTGATTTAGTTTCATCACTCCTATTATAGTTAATAACATGGTGATTTAGTTTCATCACTCCTATTATAGTTAATAACATCTCCATGGTGATGTAGTTTCATCACTCCTATTATAGTTAATAACATCTCCAGGGTCACTCTTCATGGTGATGTAGTTTCATCACTCCTATTATAGTTAATAACATCTCCATGGTGATGTAGTTTCATCACTCTATTATAGTTAATAACATGGTGATGTAGTTTCATCACTCCTATTATAGTTAATAACATCTCCATGGTGATTTAGTTTCATCACTCCTATTATAGTTAATATCATCTCCATGGTGATTTAGTTTCATCACTCCTATTATAGTTAATAACATCTCCATGGTGATGTAGTTTCATCACTCCTATTATAGTTAATAACATCTCCATGGTGATGTAGTTTCATCACTCCTATTATAGTTAATAACATCTCCATGGTGATTTAGTTTCATCACTCCTATTATAGTTAATATCATCTCCATGGTGATTTAGTTTCATCACTCCTATTATAGTTAATAACATCTCCATGGTGATTTAGTTTCATCACTCCTATTATAGTTAATATCATCTCCATGGTGATTTAGTTTCATCACTCCTATTATAGTTAATAACATCTCCATGGTGATTTAGTTTCATCACTCCTATTATAGTTAATAACATCTCCATGGTGATGTAGTTTCATCACTCCTATTATAGTTAATATCATCTCCATGGTGATGTAGTTTCATCACTCCTATTATAGTTAATAACATCTCCATGGTGAGTTAGTTTCATCACTCCTATTATAGTTAATAACATGGTGATGTAGTTTCATCACTCCTATTATAGTTAATAACATCTCCATGGTGATTTAGTTTCATCACTCCTATTATAGTTAATAACATCTCCATGGTGATGTAGTTTCATCACTCCTATTATAGTTAATAACATGGTGATGTAGTTTCATCACTCCTATTATAGTTAATAACATCTCCATGGTGATGTAGTTTCATCACTCCTATTATAGTTAATAACATCTCCATGGTGATGTAGTTTCATCACTCTATTATAGTTAATAACATGGTGATGTAGTTTCATCACTCCTATTATAGTTAATAACATCTCCATGGTGATGTAGTTTCATCACTCCTATTATAGTTAATAACATGGTGATTTAGTTTCATCACTCCTATTATAGTTAATAAATCTCCCATGGTGATGTAGTTTCATCACTCCTATTATAGTTAATAACATCTCCATGGTGATTTAGTTTCATCACTCCTATTATAGTTAATAACATCTCCATGGTGATTTAGTTTCATCACTCCTATTATAGTTAATAACATCTACATGGTGATTTAGTTT
The DNA here is from genome assembly GCF_905237065.1 of Salmo salar. Taxonomy (NCBI): domain Eukaryota; kingdom Metazoa; phylum Chordata; class Actinopteri; order Salmoniformes; family Salmonidae; genus Salmo; species Salmo salar. The sequence continues at coordinate 91,922,373 of NC_059457.1, forward strand.
CATCACTCCTATTATAGTTAATAACATCTCCATGGTGATGTAGTTTCATCACTCTATTATAGTTAATATCATCTCCATGGTGATTTAGTTTCATCACTCCTATTATAGTTAATAAACATGGTGATTTAGTTTCATCACTCCTATTATAGTTAATAACATCTCCATGGTGATTTAGTTTCATCACTCCTATTATAGTTAATAACATCTCCATGGTGATTTGGTTTCATCACTCCTATTATAGTTAATATCATCTCCATGGTGATTTAGTTTCATCACTCCTATTATAGTTAATAACATTCCCATGGTGATTTAGTTTCATCACTCCTATTATAGTTAATAACATCTCCATGGTGATGTAGTTTCATCACTCTATTATAGTTAATATCATCTCCATGGTGATGTAGTTTCATCACTCCCTATTATAGTTAATAACATCTCCATGGTGAGTTAGTTTCATCACTCCTATTATAGTTAATAACATGGTGATGTAGTTTCATCACTCCTATTATAGTTAATAACATCTCCATGGTGATTTAGTTTCATCACTCCTATTATAGTTAATAACATCTCATGGTGATGTAGTTTCATCACTCCTATTATAGTTAATAACATCTCCATGGTGATGTAGTTTCATCACTCCTATTATAGTTAATAACATGGTGATGTAGTTTCATCACTCCTATTATAGTTAATAACATCTCCATGGTGATGTAGTTTTCATCACTCCTATTATAGTTAATATCATCTCCATGGTGATGTAGTTTCATCACTCCTATTATAGTTAATAACATGGTGATTTAGTTTCATCACTCCTATTATAGTTAATAACATCTCCATGGTGATGTAGTTTCATCACTCCTATTATAGTTAATAACATCTCCATGGTGATTTAGTTTCATCACTCCTATTATAGTTAATAACACCCATGGTGATTTAGTTTCATCACTCCTATTATAGTTAATAACATCTCCATGGTGATGTAGTTTCATCACTCTATTATAGTTAATAACATCTCCATGGTGATTTAGTTTCATCACTCCTATTATAGTTAATAACCATGGTGATTTAGTTTCATCACTCCTATTATAGTTAATAACATCTACATGGTGATTTAGTTTCATCACTCCTATTATAGTTAATAACATCTCCCATGGTGATGTAGTTTCATCACTCCTATTATAGTTAATAACATCTCCATGGTGATGTAGTTTCATCACTCTATTATAGTTAATAACATGGTGATTTAGTTTCATCACTCTATTATAGTTAATAACATCTCCATGGTGATGTAGTTTCATCACTCCTATTATAGTTAATAACATCTCCATGGTGATGTAGTTTCATCACTCCTATTATAGTTAATAACATCTCCATGGTGATGTAGTTTCATCACTACTATTATAGTTAATAACATCTCCATGGTGATGTAGTTTCATCACTATTATAGTTAATAACATGGTGATGTAGTTTCATCACCCTATTATAGTTAATAACATCTCCATGGTGATTTAGTTTCATCACTCCTATTATAGTTAATATCATCTCCATGGTGATGTAGTTTCATCACTCCTATTATAGTTAATAACATGGTGATGTAGTTTCATCACTCCTATTATAGTTAATAACATCTCCATGGTGATTTAGTTTCATCACTCCTATTATAGTTAATAACATCTCCCATGGTGATGTAGTTTCATCACTCCTATTATAGTTAATAACATCTCCATGGTGATTTAGTTTCATCACTCCTATTATAGTTAATAACATCTCCATGGTGATTTAGTTTCATCACTCCTATTATAGTTAATATCTTACATGGTGATTTAGTTTCATCACTCCTATTATAGTTAATAACATCTCCCATGGTGATGTAGTTTCATCACTCCTATTATAGTTAATAACATGGTGATGTGGTTTCATCACTCCTATTGTAGTTAATAACATCTCCATGGTGATGTAGTTTCATCACTCCTATTATAGTTAATAACATGGTGATGTAGTTTCATCACTCCTATTATAGTTAATAACATCTCCATGGTGATTTAGTTTCATCACTCCTATTATAGTTAATAACATCTCCATGGTGATTTAGTTTCATCACTCCTATTATAGTTAATAACATGGTGATTTAGTTTCATCACTCCTATTATAGTTAATAACATCTCCATGGTGATTTAGTTTCATCACTCCTATTATAGTTAATAACATCTCCATGGTGATTTAGTTTCATCACTCCTATTATAGTTAATAACATGGTGATGTAGTTTCATCACTCCTATTATAGTTAATAACATCTCCATGGTGATGTAGTTTCATCACTCCTATTATAGTTAATATCATCTCCATGGTGATGTAGTTTCATCACTCCTATTATAGTTAATAACATCTCCATGGTGATGTAGTTTCATCACTCCTATTATAGTTAATAAACCCATGGTGATGTAGTTTCATCACTCCTATTATAGTTAATAACATCTCCATGGTGATGTAGTTTCATCACTCCTATTATAGTTAATAACATGGTGATGTAGTTTCATCACTCCTATTATAGTTAATAACATGGTGATGTAGTTTCATCACTCCTATTATAGTTAATAACATCTCCATGGTGATGTAGTTTCATCACTCTATTATAGTTAATAACATCTCCATGGTGATGTAGTTTCATCACTCCTATTATAGTTAATAACATCTCCATGGTGATGTAGTTTCATCACTCTATTATAGTTAATAACATCTCCATGGTGATTTAGTTTCATCACTCCTATTATAGTTAATAACATCTCCATGGTGATGTAGTTTCATCACTCCTATTATAGTTAATAACATCTCCCATGGTGATGTAGTTTCATCACTCCTATTATAGTTAATAACATCTCCATGGTGATTTAGTTTTCATCACTCCTATTATAGTTAATAACATCTCCATGGTGATTTAGTTTCATCACTCCTATTATAGTTAATAACATCTCCATGGTGATTTAGTTTCATCACTCCTATTATAGTTAATAACATCTCCATGGTGATGTAGTTTCATCACTCCTATTATAGTTAATATCATCTCCATGGTGATTTAGTTTCATCACTCCTATTATAGTTAATAACATCTCCATGGTGATTTAGTTTCATCACTCCTATTATAGTTAATAACATCTCCATGGTGATTTAGTTTCATCATCCTATTATAGTTAATAACATCTCCATGGTGATGTAGTTTCATCACTCCTATTATAGTTAATAACATCTCCATGGTGATGTAGTTTCATCACTCCTATTATAGTTAATAACATGGTGATGTAGTTTCATCACTCCTATTATAGTTAATAACATCTCCATGGTGATTTAGTTTCATCACTCCTATTATAGTTAATAAATCCCATGGTGATTTAGTTTCATCACTCTATTATAGTTAATAACATCTCCATAGTGATTTAGTTTCATCACTCCTATTATAGTTAATAACATCTCCATGGTGATGTAGTTTCATCACTCCTATTATAGTTAATATCATCTCCATGGTGATTTAGTTTCATCACTCCTATTATAGTTAATATCATCTCCATGGTGATTTGGTTTCATCACTCCTATTATAGTTAATAACATCTCCATGGTGATTTAGTTTCATCACTCCTTTATAGTTAATATCATCTCTTAGTGATGTAGTTTCATCACTCCTATTATAGTTAACATGGTGATTTAGTTTCATCACTCCTGTTATAGTTAATAACATCTCCATGGTGATGTAGTTTCATCACTCCTATTATAGTTAATAACTCATGGTGATTTAGTTTCATCACTCCTATTATAGTTAATAACATCTCCATGGTGATTTAGTTTCATCACTCCTATTATAGTTAATAACATGGTGATGTAGTTTCATCACTCCTATTATAGTTAATAACATCTCCATGGTGATTTAGTTTCATCACTCCTATTATAGTTAATAACATCTCCATGGTGATGTAGTTTCATCACTCTATTATAGTTAATAACATCTCCATGGTGATGTAGTTTCATCACTCCTATTATAGTTAATAACATCTCCATGGTGATTTAGTTTCATCACTCCTATTATAGTTAATAACATGGTGATTTAGTTTCATCACTCCTATTATAGTTAATAACATCTCCATGGTGATTTAGTTTCATCACTCCTATTATAGTTAATAACATCTCCATGGTGATGTAGTTTCATCACTCCTATTATAGTTAATAACATCTCCATGGTGATGTAGTTTCATCACTCCTATTATAGTTAATAACATGGTGATGTAGTTTCATCACTCCTATTATAGTTAATAACATCTCCATGGTGATTTAGTTTCATCACTCCTATTATAGTTAATAACTCCCATGGTGATTTAGTTTCATCACTCCTATTATAGTTAATAACATCTCCATGGTGATTTAGTTTCATCACTCCTATTATAGTTAATAACATCTCCATGGTGATTTAGTTTCATCACTCCTATTATAGTTAATATCATCTCCATGGTGATTTAGTTTCATCACTCCTATTATAGTTAATATCATCTCCATGGTGATTTAGTTTCATCACTCCTATTATAGTTAATAACATGGTGATTTAGTTTCATCACTCCTATTATAGTTAATATCATCTCCATAGTGATGTAGTTTCATCACTCCTATTATAGTTAATAACATGGTGATGTAGTTTCATCACTCCTATTATAGTTAATAACATCTCCATGGTGATTTAGTTTCATCACTCACATTATAGTTAATAATCCATGGTGATTTAGTTTCATCACTCCTATTATAGTTAATAACATCTCCATGGTGATTTAGTTTCATCACTCCTATTATAGTTAATAACCATGGTGATGTAGTTTCATCACTCCTATTATAGTTAATAACATCTCCATGGTGATTTAGTTTCATCACTCCTATTATAGTTAATAACATCTCCATGGTGATGTAGTTTCATCACTCCTATTATAGTTAATAACATCTCCATGGTGATGTAGTTTCATCACTCCTATTATAGTTAATAACATCTCCATGGTGATGTAGTTTCATCACTCCTATTATAGTTAATATCATCTCCATGGTGATGTAGTTTCATCACTCCTATTATAGTTAATAACACTCCATGGTGATGTAGTTTCATCACTCCTATTATAGTTAATATCATCTCCATGGTGATGTAGTTTCATCACTCCTATTATAGTTAATATCATCTCCATGGTGATGTAGTTTCATCACTCCTATTATAGTTAATAACATGGTGATGTAGTTTCATCACTCCTATTATAGTTAATAACATCTCCATGGTGATTTAGTTTCATCACTCCTATTATAGTTAATAACATCTCCATGGTGATGTAGTTTCATCACTCCTATTATAGTTAATAACATCTCCATGGTGATGTAGTTTCATCACTCCTATTATAGTTAATAACATGGTGATGTAGTTTCATCACTCCTATTATAGTTAATAACATGGTGATGTAGTTTCATCACTCCTATTATAGTTAATAACATCTCCATGGTGATTTAGTTTCATCACTCCTATTATAGTTAATAACACCATGGTGATTTAGTTTCATCACTCCTATTATAGTTAATAACATCTCCATGGTGATTTAGTTTCATCACTCCTATTATAGTTAATAACATCTCCATGGTGATTTAGTTTCATCACTCCTATTATAGTTAATATCATCTCCATGGTGATTTAGTTTCATCACTCCTATTATAGTTAATAACATCTCCATGGTGATTTAGTTTCATCACTCCTATTATAGTTAATAACACTCCATGGTGATGTAGTTTCATCACTCCTATTATAGTTAATAACATCTCCATGGTGATGTAGTTTCATCACTCCTATTATAGTTAATAACATGGTGATGTAGTTTCATCACTCCTATTATAGTTAATAACATCCATGGTGATGTAGTTTCATCACTCCTATTATAGTTAATAACATGGTGATGTAGTTTCATCACTCCTATTATAGTTAATAACCATGGTGATGTAGTTTCATCACTACTATTATAGTTAATAACATCTCCATGGTGATGTAGTTTCATCACTCCTATTATAGTTAATAACTCCATGGTGATTTAGTTTCATCACTCCTATTATAGTTAATAACATCTCCATGGTGATGTAGTTTCATCACTCCTATTATAGTTAATAAATCTCCATGGTGATGTAGTTTCATCACTCCTATTATAGTTAATATCATCTCCATGGTGATGTAGTTTCATCACTCCTATTATAGTTAATAACATCTCCATGGTGATTTAGTTTCATCACTCCTATTATAGTTAATATCATCTCCATGGTGATGTAGTTTCATCACTCCTATTATAGTTAATAACATCTCCATGGTGATGTAGTTTCATCACTCCTATTATAGTTAATAACATCTCCATGGTGATTTAGTTTCATCACTCCTATTATAGTTAATAACATGGTGATTTAGTTTCATCACTCCTATTATAGTTAATAACATCTCCATGGTGATGTAGTTTCATCACTCCTATTATAGTTAATAACATCTCCATGGTGATGTAGTTTCATCACTCCTATTATAGTTAATAACATGGTGATGTAGTTTCATCACTCCTATTATAGTTAATAACATCTCCATGGTGATGTAGTTTCATCACTCCTATTATAGTTAATAACATGGTGATGTAGTTTCATCACTCCTATTATAGTTAATAACATCTCCATGGTGATTTAGTTTCATCACTCCTATTATAGTTAATATCATCTCCATGGTGATTTAGTTTCATCACTCCTATTATAGTTAATAACATCTCCATGGTGATGTAGTTTCATCACTCCTATTATAGTTAATAACATCTCCATGGTGATGTAGTTTCATCACTCCTATTATAGTTAATAACATCTCCATGGTGATTTAGTTTCATCACTCCTATTATAGTTAATATCATCTCCATGGTGATTTAGTTTCATCACTCCTATTATAGTTAATAACATCTCCATGGTGATTTAGTTTCATCACTCCTATTATAGTTAATATCATCTCCATGGTGATTTAGTTTCATCACTCCTATTATAGTTAATAACATCTCCATGGTGATTTAGTTTCATCACTCCTATTATAGTTAATAACATCTCCATGGTGATGTAGTTTCATCACTCCTATTATAGTTAATATCATCTCCATGGTGATGTAGTTTCATCACTCCTATTATAGTTAATAACATCTCCATGGTGAGTTAGTTTCATCACTCCTATTATAGTTAATAACATGGTGATGTAGTTTCATCACTCCTATTATAGTTAATAACATCTCCATGGTGATTTAGTTTCATCACTCCTATTATAGTTAATAACATCTCCATGGTGATGTAGTTTCATCACTCCTATTATAGTTAATAACATGGTGATGTAGTTTCATCACTCCTATTATAGTTAATAACATCTCCCATGGTGATGTAGTTTCATCACTCCTATTATAGTTAATAACATCTCCATGGTGATGTAGTTTCATCACTCCTATTATAGTTAATAACATGGTGATGTAGTTTCATCACTCCTATTATAGTTAATAACATCTCCATGGTGATGTAGTTTCATCACTCCTATTATAGTTAATAACTCCATGGTGATGTAGTTTCATCACTCCTATTATAGTTAATAACATGGTGATTTAGTTTCATCACTCCTATTATAGTTAATAACATCTCCATGGTGATTTAGTTTCATGACTCCTATTATAGTTAATAACATCTCCATGGTGATTTAGTTTCATCACTCCTATTATAGTTAATAACATCTACATGGTGATTTAGTTTCATCACTCCTATTATAGTTAATAACATCTCCATGGTGATGTAGTTTCATCACTCCTATTATAGTTAATATCATCTCCATGGTGATTTAGTTTCATCACTCCTATTATAGTTAATAACATGGTGATTTAGTTTCATCACTCCTATTATAGTTAATAACATCTCCATGGTGATTTAGTTTCATCACTCCTATTATAGTTAATAACATCTCCATGGTGATTTAGTTTCATCACTCCTATTATAGTTAATATCATCTCCATGGTGATTTAGTTTCATCACTCCTATTATAGTTAATAACATCTCCATGGTGATTTAGTTTCATCACTCCTATTATAGTTAATAACATCTCCATGGTGATGTAGTTTCATCACTCCTATTATAGTTAATATCATCTCCATGGTGATGTAGTTTCATCACTCCTATTATAGTTAATAACATCTCCATGGTGAGTTAGTTTCATCACTCCTATTATAGTTAATAACATGGTGATGTAGTTTCATCACTCCTATTATAGTTAATAACATCTCCATGGTGATTTAGTTTCATCACTCCTATTATAGTTAATAACATCTCCATGGTGATGTAGTTTCATCACTCCTATTATAGTTAATAACATGGTGATGTAGTTTCATCACTCCTATTATAGTTAATAACATCTCCATGGTGATGTAGTTTCATCACTCCTATTATAGTTAATAACATCTCCATGGTGATGTAGTTTCATCACTCCTATTATAGTTAATAACATGGTGATGTAGTTTCATCACTCCTATTATAGTTAATAACATCTCCATGGTGATTTAGTTTCATCACTCCTATTATAGTTAATATCATCTCCATGGTGATGTAGTTTCATCACTCCTATTATAGTTAATAACATGGTGATTTAGTTTCATCACTCCTATTATAGTTAATAACATCTCCATGGTGATGTAGTTTCATCACTCCTATTATAGTTAATAACATCTCCATGGTGATTTAGTTTCATCACTCCTATTATAGTTAATAACATCTCCATGGTGATTTAGTTTCATCACTCCTATTATAGTTAATAACATCTACATGGTGATTTAGTTTCATCACTCCTATTATAGTTAATAACATCTCCATGGTGATGTAGTTTCATCACTCCTATTATAGTTAATATCATCTCCATGGTGATTTAGTTTCATCACTCCTATTATAGTTAATAACATGGTGATTTAGTTTCATCACTCCTATTATAGTTAATAACATCTCCATGGTGATTTAGTTTCATCACTCCTATTATAGTTAATAACATCTCCATGGTGATTTAGTTTCATCACTCCTATTATAGTTAATAACATCTCCATGGTGATGTAGTTTCATCACTACTATTATAGTTAATAACATGGTGATTTAGTTTCATCACTCCTATTATAGTTAATAACATCTCCATGGTGATGTAGTTTCATCACTCCTATTATAGTTAATAACATCTCCATGGTGATGTAGTTTCATCACTCCTATTATAGTTAATAACATGGTGATGTAGTTTCATCACTCCTATTATAGTTAATAACATCTCCATGGTGATTTAGTTTCATCACTCCTATTATAGTTAATAACATCTCCATGGTGATGTAGTTTCATCACTCCTATTATAGTTAATAACATCTCCATGGTGATTTAGTTTCATCACTCCTATTATAGTTAATAACATCTCCATGGTGATTTAGTTTCATCACTCCTATTATAGTTAATAACATGGTGATTTAGTTTCATCACTCCTATTATAGTTAATAACATCTCCATGGTGATGTAGTTTCATCACTCCTATTATAGTTAATAACATGGTGATGTAGTTTCATCACTCCTATTATAGTTAATAACATCTCCATGGTGATGTAGTTTCATCACTCCTATTATAGTTAATAACATGGTGATGTAGTTTCATCACTCCTATTATAGTTAATAACATCTCCATGGTGATGTAGTTTCATCACTCCTATTATAGTTAATAACACTCCATGGTGATGTAGTTTCATCACTCCTATTATAGTTAATAACATGGTGATTTAGTTTCATCACTCCTATTATAGTTAATAACACCATGGTGATGTAGTTTCATCACTCCTATTATAGTTAATAACATCTCCGTGGTGATGTAGTTTCATCACTCCTATTATAGTTAATAACATGGTGATGTAGTTTCATCACTCCTATTATAGTTAATAACATCTCCATGGTGATGTAGTTTCATCACTCCTATTATAGTTAATAACATCTCCATGGTGATGTAGTTTCATCACTCCTATTATAGTTAATAACATGGTGATGTAGTTTCATCACTCCTATTATAGTTAATAACATCTCCATGGTGATTTAGTTTCATCACTCCTATTATAGTTAATAACATCTCCATGGTGATTTAGTTTCATCACTCCTATTATAGTTAATAACATGGTGATGTAGTTTCATCACTCCTATTATAGTTAATAACATCTCCATGGTGATGTAGTTTCATCACTCCTATTATAGTTAATATCATCTCCATGGTGATGTAGTTTCATCACTCCTATTATAGTTAATAAATTCATGGTGATGTAGTTTCATCACTCCTATTATAGTTAATAAATCCATGGTGATGTAGTTTCATCACTCCTATTATAGTTAATAACATCTCCATGGTGATGTAGTTTCATCACTCCTATTATAGTTAATAACATCTCCATGGTGATGTAGTTTCATCACTCCTATTATAGTTAATAACATGGTGATGTAGTTTCATCACTCCTATTATAGTTAACAACATCTCCATGGTGATGTAGTTTCATCACTCCTATTATAGTTAATAATCATGGTGATTTAGTTTCATCACTCCTATTATAGTTAATAACATCTCCATGGTGATGTAGTTTCATCACTCCTATTATAGTTAACAACATCTCCATGGTGATTTAGTTTCATCACTCCTATTATAGTTAATATCATCTCCATGGTGATGTAGTTTCATCACTCCTATTATAGTTAATAACATCTCCATGGTGATTTAGTTTCATCACTCCTATTATAGTTAATATCATTCATGGTGATTTAGTTTCATCACTCCTATTATAGTTAATAACATCTCCATGGTGATGTAGTTTCATCACTCCTATTATAGTTAATAACCTCCATGGTGATGTAGTTTCATCACTCCTATTATAGTTAATAACATCTCCATGGTGATTTAGTTTCATCACTCCTATTATAGTTAATAACTCCATGGTGATGTAGTTTCATCACTCCTATTATAGTTAATAACATCTCCATGGTGATTTAGTTTCATCACTCCTATTATAGTTAATAACATGGTGATGTAGTTTCATCACTCCTATTATAGTTAATAACCCATGGTGATTTAGTTTCATCACTCCTATTATAGTTAATAACATCTCCATGGTGATGTAGTTTCATCACTCCTATTATAGTTAATAACATCTCCATGGTGATGTAGTTTCATCACTCCTATTATAGTTAATATCATCTCCATGGTGATGTAGTTTCATCACTCCTATTATAGTTAATAACATGGTGATTTAGTTTCATCACTCCTATTATAGTTAATAACATCTCCATGGTGATTTAGTTTCATCACTCCTATTATAGTTAATAACATCTCCATGGTGATGTAGTTTCATCACTCCTATTATAGTTAATAACATCTCCATGGTGATGTAGTTTCATCACTCCTATTATAGTTAATAACATGGTGATGTAGTTTCATCACTCCTATTATAGTTAATAACATCTCCATGGTGATGTAGTTTCATCACTCCTATTATAGTTAATAACTCATGGTGATTTAGTTTCATCACTCCTATTATAGTTAATAACATCTCCATGGTGATTTAGTTTCATCACTCCTATTATAGTTAATAACATCTCCATGGTGATGTAGTTTCATCACTCCTATTATAGTTAATAACATCTCCATGGTGATTTAGTTTCATCACTCCTATTATAGTTAATATCATCTCCATGGTGATTTAGTTTCATCACTCCTATTATAGTTAATAAACTCATGGTGATTTAGTTTCATCACTCCTATTATAGTTAATAACATCTCCATGGTGATGTAGTTTCATCACTCCTATTATAGTTAATAACACTCCATGGTGATGTAGTTTCATCACTCCTATTATAGTTAATAACATCTCCATGGTGATTTAGTTTCATCACTCCTATTATAGTTAATAACATCTCCATGGTGATTTAGTTTCATCACTCCTATTATAGTTAATAACATCTCCATGGTGATTTAGTTTCATCACTCCTATTATAGTTAATAACATGGTGATGTAGTTTCATCACTCCTATTATAGTTAATAACATCTCCATGGTGATGTAGTTTCATCACTCCTATTATAGTTAATAACATCTCCATGGTGATGTAGTTTCATCACTCCTATTATAGTTAATAACATCTCCATGGTGATGTAGTTTCATCACTCCTATTATAGTTAATAACATCTCCATGGTGATGTAGTTTCATCACTCCTATTATAGTTAATAACATCTCCATGGTGATGTAGTTTCATCACTCCTATTATAGTTAATAACATCTCCATGGTGATGTAGTTTCATCACTCCTATTATAGTTAATATCATCTCCATGGTGATGTAGTTTCATCACTCCTATTATAGTTAATAACATCTCCATGGTGATGTAGTTTCATCACTCCTATTATAGTTAATAATCATGGTGATGTAGTTTCATCACTCCTATTATAGTTAATAACATCTCCATGGTGATGTAGTTTCATCACTCCTATTATAGTTAATAACATCTCCATGGTGATGTAGTTTCATCACTCCTATTATAGTTAATAACATCTCCATGGTGATGTAGTTTCATCACTCCTATTATAGTTAATAACATGGTGATGTAGTTTCATCACTCCTATTATAGTTAATAACATGGTGATGTAGTTTCATCACTCCTATTATAGTTAACAACATCTCCATGGTGATGTAGTTTCATCACTCCTATTATAGTTAACAACATCTCCATGGTGATTTAGTTTCATCACTCCTATTATAGTTAATAAACCATGGTGATGTAGTTTCATCACTCCTATTATAGTTAATAACATCTCCATGGTGATGTAGTTTCATCACTCCTATTATAGTTAATATCATCTCCATGGTGATGTAGTTTCATCACTCCTATTATAGTTAATAACATCTCCATGGTGATGTAGTTTCATCACTCCTATTATAGTTAATAAATCCATGGTGATGTAGTTTCATCACTCCTATTATAGTTAATAACATCTCCATGGTGATGTAGTTTCATCACTCCTATTATAGTTAATAACCATGGTGATGTAGTTTCATCACTCCTATTATAGTTAATAACATCCATGGTGATGTAGTTTCATCACTCCTATTATAGTTAATAAATTCCATGGTGATGTAGTTTCATCACTCCTATTATAGTTAATAACATCCATGGTGATGTAGTTTCATCACTACTATTATAGTTAATAACATCTCCATGGTGATGTAGTTTCATCACTCCTATTATAGTTAATAACATCTCCATGGTGATGTAGTTTCATCACTCCTATTATAGTTAATATCATCTCCATGGTGATGTAGTTTCATCACTCCTATTATAGTTAATAAATCCATGGTGATGTAGTTTCATCACTCCTATTATAGTTAATATCATCTCCATGGTGATGTAGTTTCATCACTCCTATTATAGTTAATAACATCTCCATGGTGATTTAGTTTCATCACTCCTATTATAGTTAATATCATCTCCATGGTGATGTAGTTTCATCACTCCTATTATAGTTAATAACATCTCCATGGTGATGTAGTTTCATCACTCCTATTATAGTTAATAACATCTCCATGGTGATTTAGTTTCATCACTCCTATTATAGTTAATAACCATGGTGATTTAGTTTCATCACTCCTATTATAGTTAATAACATCTCCATGGTGATGTAGTTTCATCACTCCTATTATAGTTAATAACATCTCCATGGTGATGTCGAGTAGTTTCATCACTCCTATTATAGTTAATAACATCTCCATGGTGATGTAGTTTCATCACTCCTATTATAGTTAATAACATGGTGATGTAGTTTCATCACTCCTATTATAGTTAATAACATCTCCATGGTGATTTAGTTTCATCACTCCTATTATAGTTAATATCATCTCCATGGTGATTTAGTTTCATCACTCCTATTATAGTTAATAACATCTCCATGGTGATGTAGTTTCATCACTCCTATTATAGTTAATAACATCTCCATGGTGATGTAGTTTCATCACTCCTATTATAGTTAATAACATCTCCATGGTGATTTAGTTTCATCACTCCTATTATAGTTAATATCATCTCCATGGTGATTTAGTTTCATCACTCCTATTATAGTTAATAACATCTCCATGGTGATTTAGTTTCATCACTCCTATTATAGTTAATATCATCTCCATGGTGATTTAGTTTCATCACTCCTATTATAGTTAATAACATCTCCATGGTGATTTAGTTTCATCACTCCTATTATAGTTAATAACATCTCCATGGTGATGTAGTTTCATCACTCCTATTATAGTTAATATCATCTCCATGGTGATGTAGTTTCATCACTCCTATTATAGTTAATAACATCTCCATGGTGAGTTAGTTTCATCACTCCTATTATAGTTAATAACATGGTGATGTAGTTTCATCACTCCTATTATAGTTAATAACATCTCCATGGTGATGTAGTTTCATCACTCCTATTATAGTTAATAACATCTCCATGGTGATGTAGTTTCATCACTCCTATTATAGTTAATAACTCATGGTGATGTAGTTTCATCACTCCTATTATAGTTAATAACATCTCCATGGTGATGTAGTTTCATCACTCCTATTATAGTTAATAACATCTCCATGGTGATGTAGTTTCATCACTCCTATTATAGTTAATAACATGGTGATTTAGTTTCATCACTCCTATTATAGTTAATAACATCTCCATGGTGATGTAGTTTCATCACTCCTATTATAGTTAATAATCATGGTGATGTAGTTTCATCACTCCTATTATAGTTAATAACATCTCCATGGTGATGTAGTTTCATCACTCCTATTATAGTTAATAATCTCATGGTGATGTAGTTTCATCACTCCTATTATAGTTAATAACATCTCCATGGTGATTTAGTTTCATCACTCCTATTATAGTTAATAACATCTACATGGTGATTTAGTTTCATCACTCCTATTATAGTTAATAACATCTCCATGGTGATGTAGTTTCATCACTCCTATTATAGTTAATATCATCTCCATGGTGATGTAGTTTCATCACTCCTATTATAGTTAATAAATCTCATGGTGATTTAGTTTCATCACTCCTATTATAGTTAATAACATCTCCATGGTGATTTAGTTTCATCACTCCTATTATAGTTAATAACATCTCCATGGTGATTTAGTTTCATCACTCCTATTATAGTTAATATCATCTCCATGGTGATTTAGTTTCATCACTCCTATTATAGTTAATAACATCTCCATGGTGATTTAGTTTCATCACTCCTATTATAGTTAATAACATCTCCATGGTGATGTAGTTTCATCACTCCTATTATAGTTAATATCATCTCCATGGTGATGTAGTTTCATCACTCCTATTATAGTTAATAACATCTCCATGGTGAGTTAGTTTCATCACTCCTATTATAGTTAATAACATGGTGATGTAGTTTCATCACTCCTATTATAGTTAATAACATCTCCATGGTGATTTAGTTTCATCACTCCTATTATAGTTAATAACATCTCCATGGTGATGTAGTTTCATCACTCCTATTATAGTTAATAACATGGTGATGTAGTTTCATCACTCCTATTATAGTTAATAACATCTCCATGGTGATGTAGTTTCATCACTCCTATTATAGTTAATAACATCTCCATGGTGATGTAGTTTCATCACTCCTATTATAGTTAATAACATGGTGATGTAGTTTCATCACTCCTATTATAGTTAATAACATCTCCATGGTGATTTAGTTTCATCACTCCTATTATAGTTAATATCATCTCCATGGTGATGTAGTTTCATCACTCCTATTATAGTTAATAACATGGTGATTTAGTTTCATCACTCCTATTATAGTTAATAACATCTCCATGGTGATGTAGTTTCATCACTCCTATTATAGTTAATAACATCTCCATGGTGATTTAGTTTCATCACTCCTATTATAGTTAATAACATCTCCATGGTGATTTAGTTTCATCACTCCTATTATAGTTAATAACATCTACATGGTGATTTAGTTTCATCACTCCTATTATAGTTAATAACATCTCCATGGTGATGTAGTTTCATCACTCCTATTATAGTTAATATCATCTCCATGGTGATTTAGTTTCATCACTCCTATTATAGTTAATAACATGGTGATTTAGTTTCATCACTCCTATTATAGTTAATAACATCTCCATGGTGATTTAGTTTCATCACTCCTATTATAGTTAATAACATCTCCATGGTGATTTAGTTTCATCACTCCTATTATAGTTAATAACATCTCCATGGTGATGTAGTTTCATCACTACTATTATAGTTAATAACATGGTGATTTAGTTTCATCACTCCTATTATAGTTAATAACATCTCCATGGTGATGTAGTTTCATCACTCCTATTATAGTTAATAACATCTCCATGGTGATGTAGTTTCATCACTCCTATTATAGTTAATAACATGGTGATGTAGTTTCATCACTCCTATTATAGTTAATAACATCTCCATGGTGATTTAGTTTCATCACTCCTATTATAGTTAATAACATCTCCATGGTGATGTAGTTTCATCACTCCTATTATAGTTAATAACATCTCCATGGTGATTTAGTTTCATCACTCCTATTATAGTTAATAACATCTCCATGGTGATTTAGTTTCATCACTCCTATTATAGTTAATAACATGGTGATTTAGTTTCATCACTCCTATTATAGTTAATAACATCTCCATGGTGATGTAGTTTCATCACTCCTATTATAGTTAATAACATGGTGATGTAGTTTCATCACTCCTATTATAGTTAATAACATCTCCATGGTGATGTAGTTTCATCACTCCTATTATAGTTAATAACATCTCCATGGTGATTTAGTTTCATCACTCCTATTATAGTTAATAACATGGTGATTTAGTTTCATCACTCCTATTATAGTTAATAACATCTCCATGGTGATTTAGTTTCATCACTCCTATTATAGTTAATAACATCTCCATGGTGATTTAGTTTCATCACTCCTATTATAGTTAATAACATGGTGATGTAGTTTCATCACTCCTATTATAGTTAATAACATCTCCATGGTGATGTAGTTTCATCACTCCTATTATAGTTAATATCATCTCCATGGTGATGTAGTTTCATCACTCCTATTATAGTTAATAACATCTCCATGGTGATGTAGTTTCATCACTCCTATTATAGTTAATAACATGGTGATGTAGTTTCATCACTCCTATTATAGTTAATAATCCATGGTGATGTAGTTTCATCACTCCTATTATAGTTAATAACATGGTGATGTAGTTTCATCACTCCTATTATAGTTAATAACATGGTGATGTAGTTTCATCACTCCTATTATAGTTAACAACATCTCCATGGTGATGTAGTTTCATCACTCCTATTATAGTTAACAACATCTCCATGGTGATTTAGTTTCATCACTCCTATTATAGTTAATAACATCTCCATGGTGATGTAGTTTCATCACTCCTATTATAGTTAATGACATCTCCATGGTGATTTAGTTTCATCACTCCTATTATAGTTAATATCATCTCCATGGTGATGTAGTTTCATCACTCCTATTATAGTTAATAACATCTCCATGGTGATTTAGTTTCATCACTCCTATTATAGTTAATAACATCTCCATGGTGATTTAGTTTCATCACTCCTATTATAGTTAATAACATCTCCATGGTGATTTAGTTTCATCACTCCTATTATAGTTAATAACATGGTGATGTAGTTTCATCACTCCTATTATAGTTAATAACATCTCCATGGTGATGTAGTTTCATCACTCCTATTATAGTTAATAACATCTCCATGGTGATTTAGTTTCATCACTCCTATTATAGTTAATAACATGGTGATGTAGTTTCATCACTCCTATTATAGTTAATAACATGGTGATTTAGTTTCATCACTCCTATTATAGTTAATAACATGGTGATTTAGTTTCATCACTCCTATTATAGTTAATAACATCTCCATGGTGATTTAGTTTCATCACTCCTATTATAGTTAATAACATCTCCATGGTGATGTAGTTTCATCACTCCTATTATAGTTAATAACATGGTGATTTAGTTTCATCACTCCTATTATAGTTAATAACATCTCCATGGTGATTTAGTTTCATCACTCCTATTATAGTTAATAACATCTCCATGGTGATGTAGTTTCATCACTCCTATTATAGTTAATAACATCTCCATGGTGATGTAGTTTCATCACTCCTATTATAGTTAATAACATCTCCATGGTGATTTAGTTTCATCACTCCTATTATAGTTAATAACATCTCCATGGTGATGTAGTTTCATCACTCCTATTATAGTTAATAACATCTCCATGGTGATTTAGTTTCATCACTCCTATTATAGTTAATATCATCTCCATGGTGATTTAGTTTCATCACTCCTATTATAGTTAATAACATCTCCATGGTGATTTAGTTTCATCACTCCTATTATAGTTAATAACATCTCCATGGTGATGTAGTTTCATCACTCCTATTATAGTTAATAACATCTCCATGGTGATTTAGTTTCATCACTCCTATTATAGTTAATATCATCTCCATGGTGATTTAGTTTCATCACTCCTATTATAGTTAATAACATCTCCATGGTGATGTAGTTTCATCACTCCTATTATAGTTAATAACATCTCCATGGTGATGTAGTTTCATCACTCCTATTATAGTTAATAACATGGTGATGTAGTTTCATCACTCCTATTATAGTTAATAACATCTCCATGGTGATGTAGTTTCATCACTCCTATTATAGTTAATAACATCTCCATGGTGATGTAGTTTCATCACTCCTATTATAGTTAATAACATCTCCATGGTGATGTAGTTTCATCACTCCTATTATAGTTTATAACATCTCCATGGTGATTTAGTTTCATCACTCCTATTATAGTTAATAACATGGTGATGTAGTTTCATCACTCCTATTATAGTTAATAACATCTCCATGGTGATGTAGTTTCATCACTCCTATTATAGTTAATAACATCTCCATGGTGATTTAGTTTCATCACTCCTATTATAGTTAATAACATGGTGATGTAGTTTCATCACTCCTATTATAGTTAATAACATCTCCATGGTGATGTAGTTTCATCACTCCTATTATAGTTAATAACATCTCCATGGTGATGTAGTTTCATCACTCCTATTATAGTTAATAACATCTCCATGGTGATTTAGTTTCATCACTCCTATTATAGTTAATAACATGGTGATGTAGTTTCATCACTCCTATTATAGTTAATAACATCTCCATGGTGATGTAGTTTCATCACTCCTATTATAGTTAATAACATCTCCATGGTGATTTAGTTTCATCACTCCTATTATAGTTAATAACATGGTGATGTAGTTTCATCACTCCTATTATAGTTAACAACATCTCCATGGTGATTTAGTTTCATCACTCCTATTATAGTTAATAACATGGTGATGTAGTTTCATCACTCCTATTATAGTTAATAACATCTCCATGGTGATTTAGTTTCATCACTCCTATTATAGTTAATAACATGGTGATGTAGTTTCATCACTCCTATTATAGTTAATAACATGGTGATGTAGTTTCATCACTCCTATTATAGTTAATAACATGGTGATGTAGTTTCATCACTCCTATTATAGTTAATAACATGGTGATGTAGTTTCATCACTCCTATTATAGTTAATAACATGGTGATTTAGTTTCATCACTCCTATTATAGTTAATAACATGGTGATGTAGTTTCATCACTCCTATTATAGTTAATAACATCTCCATGGTGATTTAGTTTCATCACTCCTATTATAGTTAATAACATCTCCATGGTGATGTAGTTTCATCACTCCTATTATAGTTAATAACATCTCCATGGTGATTTAGTTTCATCACTCCTATTATAGTTAATAACATCTCCATGGTGATTTAGTTTCATCACTCCTATTATAGTTAATATCATCTCCATGGTGATTTAGTTTCATCACTCCTATTATAGTTAATAACATCTCCATGGTGATTTAGTTTCATCACTCCTATTATAGTTAATAACATGGTGATGTAGTTTCATCACTCCTATTATAGTTAATATCATCTCCATGGTGATTTAGTTTCATCACTCCTATTATAGTTAATAACATCTCCATGGTGATGTAGTTTCATCACTCCTATTATAGTTAATATCATCTCCATGGTGATTTAGTTTCATCACTCCTATTATAGTTAATAACATCTCCATGGTGATGTAGTTTCATCACTCCTATTATAGTTAATAACATGGTGATTTAGTTTCATCACTCCTATTATAGTTAATAACATCTCCATGGTGATGTAGTTTCATTCCTCCTATTATAGTTAATAACATCTCCATGGTGATGTAGTTTCATCACTCCTATTATAGTTAATAACATCTCCATGGTGATGTAGTTTCATCACTCCTATTATAGTTAATAACATCTCCATGGTGATGTAGTTTCATCACTCCTATTATAGTTAATAACATGGTGATTTAGTTTCATCACTCCTATTATAGTTAATATCATGGTGATTTAGTTTCATCACTCCTATTATAGTTAATAACATCTCCATGGTGATGTAGTTTCATCACTCCTATTATAGTTAATAACATCTCCATGGTGATGTAGTTTCATCACTCCTATTATAGTTAATATCATCTCCATGGTGATGTAGTTTCATCACTCCTATTATAGTTAATAACATGGTGATGTAGTTTCATCACTCCTATTATAGTTAATATCATCTCCATGGTGATTTAGTTTCATCACTCCTATTATAGTTAATAACATCTCCATGGTGATGTAGTTTCATCACTCCTATTATAGTTAATATCATCTCCATGGTGATGTAGTTTCATCACTCCTATTATAGTTAATAACATGGTGATTTAGTTTCATCACTCCTATTATAGTTAATAACATGGTGATGTAGTTTCATCACTCCTATTATAGTTAATAACATCTCCATGGTGATGTAGTTTCATCACTCCTATTATAGTTAATAACATGGTGATGTAGTTTCATCACTCCTATTATAGTTAATAACATGGTGATGTAGTTTCATCACTCCTATTATAGTTAATAACACCATGGTGATTTAGTTTCATCACTCCTATTATAGTTAATAAACCCATGGTGATGTAGTTTCATCACTCCTATTATAGTTAACAACATCTCCATGGTGATTTAGTTTCATCACTCCTATTATAGTTAATAACATCCATGGTGATGTAGTTTCATCACTCCTATTATAGTTAACAACATCTCCATGGTGATTTAGTTTCATCACTCCTATTATAGTTAATAACATCTCCATGGTGATTTAGTTTCATCACTCCTATTATAGTTAATAACATCTCCATGGTGATGTAGTTTCATCACTCCTATTATAGTTAATAACATCTCCATGGTGATTTAGTTTCATCACTCCTATTATAGTTAATAACATCTCCATGGTGATGTAGTTTCATCACTCCTATTATAGTTAATAACATGGTGATTTAGTTTCATCACTCCTATTATAGTTAATAACATCTCCATGGTGATGTAGTTTCATTCCTCCTATTATAGTTAATAACATCTCCATGGTGATTTAGTTTCATCACTCCTATTATAGTTAATAACATGGTGATGTAGTTTCATCACTCCTATTATAGTTAATAACATCTCCATGGTGATGTAGTTTCATTCCTCCTATTATAGTTAATAACATCTCCATGGTGATTTAGTTTCATCACTCCTATTATAGTTAATAACATGGTGATGTAGTTTCATCACTCCTATTATAGTTAATAACATCTCCATGGTGATGTAGTTTCATCACTCCTATTATAGTTAATAACATCTCCATGGTGATGTAGTTTCATCACTCCTATTATAGTTAATAACATGGTGATTTAGTTTCATCACTCCTATTATAGTTAATATCATGGTTATTTAGTTTCATCACTCCTATTATAGTTAATAACATCTCCATGGTGATGTAGTTTCATCACTCCTATTATAGTTAATAACATCTCCATGGTGATGTAGTTTCATCACTCCTATTATAGTTAATATCATCTCCATGGTGATGTAGTTTCATCACTCCTATTATAGTTAATAACATGGTGATGTAGTTTCATCACTCCTATTATAGTTAATATCATCTCCATGGTGATTTAGTTTCATCACTCCTATTATAGTTAATAACATCTCCATGGTGATGTAGTTTCATCACTCCTATTATAGTTAATATCATCTCCATGGTGATGTAGTTTCATCACTCCTATTATAGTTAATAACATGGTGATTTAGTTTCATCACTCCTATTATAGTTAATAACATGGTGATGTAGTTTCATCACTCCTATTATAGTTAATAACATCTCCATGGTGATGTAGTTTCATCACTCCTATTATAGTTAATAACATGGTGATGTAGTTTCATCACTCCTATTATAGTTAATAACATGGTGATGTAGTTTCATCACTCCTATTATAGTTAATAACATCTCCATGGTGATTTAGTTTCATCACTCCTATTATAGTTAATAACATGGTGATGTAGTTTCATCACTCCTATTATAGTTAACAACATCTCCATGGTGATTTAGTTTCATCACTCCTATTATAGTTAATAACATCTCCATGGTGATGTAGTTTCATCACTCCTATTATAGTTAATATCATCTCCATGGTGATTTAGTTTCATCACTCCTATTATAGTTAATAACATGGTGATTTAGTTTCATCACTCCTATTATAGTTAATAACATGGTGATTTAGTTTCATCACTCCTATTATAGTTAATAACATGGTGATTTAGTTTCATCACTCCTATTATAGTTAATAACCATGGTGATTTAGTTTCATCACTCCTATTATAGTTAATAACATCTCCATGGTGATTTAGTTTCATCACTCCTATTATAGTTAATAAATCTCATGGTGATGTAGTTTCATCACTCCTATTATAGTTAATAACATGGTGATTTAGTTTCATCACTCCTATTATAGTTAATAACATCTCCATGGTGATTTAGTTTCATCACTCCTATTATAGTTAATAACTCCATGGTGATGTAGTTTCATCACTCCTATTATAGTTAATAACATCTCCATGGTGATGTAGTTTCATCACTCCTATTATAGTTAATATCATCTCCATGGTGATTTAGTTTCATCACTCCTATTATAGTTAATAACATCTCCATGGTGATGTAGTTTCATCACTCCTATTATAGTTAATAACATCTCCATGGTGATTTAGTTTCATCACTCCTATTATAGTTAATAACATCTCCATGGTGATGTAGTTTCATCACTCCTATTATAGTTAATATCATCTCCATGGTGATGTAGTTTCATCACTCCTATTATAGTTAATAACATCTCCATGGTGATGTAGTTTCATCACTCCTATTATAGTTAATAACATGGTGATTTAGTTTCATCACTCCTATTATAGTTAATAACATCTCCATGGTGATGTAGTTTCATCACTCCTATTATAGTTAATAACATCTCCATGGTGATGTAGTTTCATCACTCCTATTATAGTTAATAACATCTCCATGGTGATGTAGTTTCATCACTCCTATTATAGTTAATAACATCTCCATGGTGATGTAGTTTCATCACTCCTATTATAGTTAATAACCATGGTGATGTAGTTTCATCACTCCTATTATAGTTAATAACATGGTGATGTAGTTTCATCACTCCTATTATAGTTAATATCATCTCCATGGTGATTTAGTTTCATCACTCCTATTATAGTTAATAACATCTCCATGGTGATTTAGTTTCATCACTCCTATTATAGTTAATAACATGGTGATTTAGTTTCATCACTCCTATTATAGTTAATAACATCTCCATGGTGATGTAGTTTCATCACTCCTATTATAGTTAATAACATCTCCATGGTGATTTAGTTTCATCACTCCTATTATAGTTAATATCATGGTGATGTAGTTTCATCACTCCTATTATAGTTAATATCATCTCCATGGTGATGTAGTTTCATCACTCCTATTATAGTTAATAACATCTCCATGGTGATGTAGTTTCATCACTCCTATTATAGTTAATAACATCTCCATGGTGATGTAGTTTCATCACTCCTATTATAGTTAATAACATCTCCATGGTGATTTAGTTTCATCACTCCTATTATAGTTAATAACATCTCCATGGTGATTTAGTTTCATCACTCCTATTATAGTTAATATCATCTCCATGGTGATTTAGTTTCATCACTCCTATTATAGTTAATAACATCTCCATGGTGATGTAGTTTCATCACTCCTATTATAGTTAATAACATCTCCATGGTGATGTAGTTTCATCACTCCTATTATAGTTAATAACATGGTGATGTAGTTTCATCACTCCTATTATAGTTAATAACATCTCCATGGTGATTTAGTTTCATCACTCCTATTATAGTTAATATCATCTCCATGGTGATTTAGTTTCATCACTCCTATTATAGTTAATAACATGGTGATTTAGTTTCATCACTCCTATTATAGTTAATAACATCTCCATGGTGATTTAGTTTCATCACTCCTATTATAGTTAATAACATGGTGATTTAGTTTCATCACTCCTATTATAGTTAATAACATCTCCATGGTGATTTAGTTTCATCACTCCTATTATAGTTAATAACATCTCCATGGTGATGTAGTTTCATCACTCCTATTATAGTTAATAACATCTCCATGGTGATGTAGTTTCATCACTCCTATTATAGTTAATAACATCTCCATGGTGATTTAGTTTCATCACTCCTATTATAGTTAATAACATCTCCATGGTGATGTAGTTTCATCACTCCTATTATAGTTAATAACATCTCCATGGTGATGTAGTTTCATCACTCCTATTATAGTTAATAACATGGTGATGTAGTTTCATCACTCCTATTATAGTTAATATCATCTCCATGGTGATGTAGTTTCATCACTCCTATTATAGTTAATAATCATGGTGATGTAGTTTCATCACTCCTATTATAGTTAATATCATCTCCATGGTGATTTAGTTTCATCACTCCTATTATAGTTAATAACATCTCCATGGTGATTTAGTTTCATCACTCCTATTATAGTTAATAACATGGTGATGTAGTTTCATCACTCCTATTATAGTTAATAACATCTCCATGGTGATGTAGTTTCATCACTCCTATTATAGTTAATAACATCTCCATGGTGATTTAGTTTCATCACTCCTATTATAGTTAATATCATGGTGATGTAGTTTCATCACTCCTATTATAGTTAATATCATCTCCATGGTGATGTAGTTTCATCACTCCTATTATAGTTAATAACATCTCCATGGTGATGTAGTTTCATCACTACTATTATAGTTAATAACATCTCCATGGTGATGTAGTTTCATCACTCCTATTATAGTTAATAACACTCCATGGTGATGTAGTTTCATCACTCCTATTATAGTTAATAACATCTCCATGGTGATTTAGTTTCATCACTCCTATTATAGTTAATATCATGGTGATTTAGTTTCATCACTCCTATTATAGTTAATATCATCTCCATGGTGATTTAGTTTCATCACTCCTATTATAGTTAATAACATCTCCATGGTGATGTAGTTTCATCACTCCTATTATAGTTAATAACATCTCCATGGTGATGTAGTTTCATCACTCCTATTATAGTTAATAATCCATGGTGATGTAGTTTCATCACTCCTATTATAGTTAATAACATCTCCATGGTGATTTAGTTTCATCACTCCTATTATAGTTAATAACATCTCCATGGTGATTTAGTTTCATCACTCCTATTATAGTTAATAACATCTCCATGGTGATGTAGTTTCATCACTCCTATTATAGTTAATAACATCTCCATGGTGATGTAGTTTCATCACTCCTATTATAGTTAATAACATCTCCATGGTGATGTAGTTTCATCACTCCTATTATAGTTAATAACTCCATGGTGATTTAGTTTCATCACTCCTATTATAGTTAATATCATCTCCATGGTGATGTAGTTTCATCACTCCTATTATAGTTAATAACATCTCCATGGTGATGTAGTTTCATCACTCCTATTATAGTTAATAACATGGTGATGTAGTTTCATCACTCCTATTATAGTTAATAACATCTCCATGGTGATGTAGTTTCATCACTCCTATTATAGTTAATAACATCTCCATGGTGATGTAGTTTCATCACTCCTATTATAGTTAATAACATGGTGATGTAGTTTCATCACTCCTATTATAGTTAATAACATCTCCATGGTGATTTAGTTTCATCACTCCTATTATAGTTAATAACATCTCCATGGTGATGTAGTTTCATCACTCCTATTATAGTTAATATCATCTCCATGGTGATGTAGTTTCATCACTCCTATTATAGTTAATAACATCTCCATGGTGATGTAGTTTCATCACTCCTATTATAGTTAATAACATGGTGATGTAGTTTCATCACTCCTATTATAGTTAATAACATCTCCATGGTGATTTAGTTTCATCACTCCTATTATAGTTAATAACATCTCCATGGTGATTTAGTTTCATCACTCCTATTATAGTTAATAACATGGTGATTTAGTTTCATCACTCCTATTATAGTTAATAAACATGGTGATGTAGTTTCATCACTCCTATTATAGTTAATAACATCTCCATGGTGATGTAGTTTCATCACTACTATTATAGTTAATAACATCTCCATGGTGATTTAGTTTCATCACTCCTATTATAGTTAATAACATGGTGATGTAGTTTCATCACTCCTATTATAGTTAATAACACTCCATGGTGATGTAGTTTCATCACTCCTATTATAGTTAATACACATGGTGATTTAGTTTCATCACTCCTATTATAGTTAATATCATCTCCATGGTGATGTAGTTTCATCACTCCTATTATAGTTAATATCATCTCCATGGTGATGTAGTTTCATCACTCCTATTATAGTTAATATCATCTCCATGGTGATTTAGTTTCATCACTCCTATTATAGTTAATAACATGGTGATGTAGTTTCATCACTCCTATTATAGTTAATATCATCTCCATGGTGATGTAGTTTCATCACTCCTATTATAGTTAATAACATCTCCATGGTGATGTAGTTTCATCACTCCTATTATAGTTAATAACATCTCCATGGTGATGTAGTTTCATCACTCCTATTATAGTTAATAACATGGTGATGTAGTTTCATCACTCCTATTATAGTTAATAACATCTCCATGGTGATGTAGTTTCATCACTCCTATTATAGTTAATAACATCTCCATGGTGATTTAGTTTCATCACTCCTATTATAGTTAATAACATGGTGATGTAGTTTCATCACTCCTATTATAGTTAATAACATCTCCATGGTGATGTAGTTTCATCACTCCTATTATAGTTAATAACATCTCCATGGTGATGTAGTTTCATCACTCCTATTATAGTTAATAACATCTCCATGGTGATGTAGTTTCATCACTCCTATTATAGTTAATAACATGGTGATGTAGTTTCATCACTACTATTATAGTTAATAATTCCATGGTGATGTAGTTTCATCACTCCTATTATAGTTAATATCATCTCCATGGTGATGTAGTTTCATCACTCCTATTATAGTTAATAATCCATGGTGATGTAGTTTCATCACTCCTATTATAGTTAATAACATCTCCATGGTGATGTAGTTTCATCACTCCTATTATAGTTAATAACATCTCCATGGTGATGTAGTTTCATCACTCCTATTATAGTTAATAACCATGGTGATTTAGTTTCATCACTCCTATTATAGTTAATAACATCTCCATGGTGATGTAGTTTCATCACTCCTATTATAGTTAATAACATCTCCATGGTGATTTAGTTTCATCACTCCTATTATAGTTAATAACATGGTGATGTAGTTTCATCACTCCTATTATAGTTAATAACATCTCCATGGTGATGTAGTTTCATCACTCCTATTATAGTTAATAACATCTCCATGGTGATGTAGTTTCATCACTCCTATTATAGTTAATAACATCTCCATGGTGATGTAGTTTCATCACTCCTATTATAGTTAATAACATGGTGATGTAGTTTCATCACTCCTATTATAGTTAATAACCATGGTGATGTAGTTTCATCACTACTATTATAGTTAATAACATCTCCATGGTGATTTAGTTTCATCACTCCTATTATAGTTAATAAATCTCCATGGTGATGTAGTTTCATCACTCCTATTATAGTTAATAACATCTCCATGGTGATGTAGTTTCATCACTCCTATTATAGTTAATAACATCTCCATGGTGATTTAGTTTCATCACTCCTATTATAGTTAATAACATCTCCATGGTGATTTAGTTTCATCACTCCTATTATAGTTAATAACATCTCCATGGTGATTTAGTTTCATCACTCCTATTATAGTTAATAACCATGGTGATGTAGTTTCATCACTCCTATTATAGTTAATAACATCTCCATGGTGATGTAGTTTCATCACTCCTATTATAGTTAATAATCATGGTGATGTAGTTTCATCACTCCTATTATAGTTAATAACTCCCATGGTGATGTAGTTTCATCACTCCTATTATAGTTAATAACATCTCCATGGTGATGTAGTTTCATCACTCCTATTATAGTTAATATCATCTCCATGGTGATTTAGTTTCATCACTCCTATTATAGTTAATAACATCTCCATGGTGATTTAGTTTCATCACTCCTATTATAGTTAATAACATCTCCATGGTGATGTAGTTTCATCACTCCTATTATAGTTAATAACATCTCCATGGTGATTTAGTTTCATCACTCCTATTATAGTTAATAACATCTCCATGGTGATTTAGTTTCATCACTCCTATTATAGTTAATATCATCTCCATGGTGATGTAGTTTCATCACTCCTATTATAGTTAATAACATCTCCATGGTGATGTAGTTTCATCACTCCTATTATAGTTAATAACATGGTGATGTAGTTTCATCACTCCTATTATAGTTAATATCATCTCCATGGTGATGTAGTTTCATCACTCCTATTATAGTTAATAACATCTCCATGGTGATTTAGTTTCATCACTCCTATTATAGTTAATATCATCTCCATGGTGATTTAGTTTCATCACTCCTATTATAGTTAATAACATCTCCATGGTGATGTAGTTTCATCACTCCTATTATAGTTAATAACATCTCCATGGTGATTTAGTTTCATCACTCCTATTATAGTTAATAACATGGTGATGTAGTTTCATCACTCCTATTATAGTTAATATCATCTCCATGGTGATTTAGTTTCATCACTCCTATTATAGTTAATAACATCTCCATGGTGATTTAGTTTCATCACTCCTATTATAGTTAATAACATGGTGATTTAGTTTCATCACTCCTATTATAGTTAATAACATGGTGATGTAGTTTCATCACTCCTATTATAGTTAATAACATCTCCATGGTGATGTAGTTTCATCACTACTATTATAGTTAATAACATCTCCATGGTGATTTAGTTTCATCACTCCTATTATAGTTAATAACATGGTGATGTAGTTTCATCACTCCTATTATAGTTAATAACATCTCCATGGTGATTTAGTTTCATCACTCCTATTATAGTTAATAACATGGTGATTTAGTTTCATCACTCCTATTATAGTTAATATCATCTCCATGGTGATTTAGTTTCATCACTCCTATTATAGTTAATAACATCTCCATGGTGATTTAGTTTCATCACTCCTATTATAGTTAATAACATGGTGATGTAGTTTCATCACTCCTATTATAGTTAATAACATCTCCATGGTGATTTAGTTTCATCACTCCTATTATAGTTAATAACATGGTGATTTAGTTTCATCACTCCTATTATAGTTAATAACATCTCCATGGTGATTTAGTTTCATCACTCCTATTATAGTTAATATCATCTCCATGGTGATGTAGTTTCATCACTCCTATTATAGTTAATATCATCTCCATGGTGATTTAGTTTCATCACTCTATTATAGTTAATAACATGGTGATGTAGTTTCATCACTCTAATAGTTAATAACATGGTGATGAGTTTCATCACTCCTATTATAGTTAATATCATCTCCATGGTGATGTAGTTTCATCACTCCTATTATAGTTAATAACATCTCCATGGTGATTTAGTTTCATCACTCCTATTATAGTTAATAACATCTCCATGGTGATGTAGTTTCATCACTCCTATTATAGTTAATAACATGGTGATTTAGTTTCATCACTCCTATTATAGTTAATAACATGGTGATGTAGTTTCATCACTCCTATTATAGTTAATAACATCTCCATGGTGATTTAGTTTCATCACTCCTATTATAGTTAATAACATGGTGATGTAGTTTCATCACTCCTATTATAGTTAATAACATCTCCATGGTGATGTAGTTTCATCACTCCTATTATAGTTAATATCATCTCCATGGTGATGTAGTTTCATCACTCCTATTATAGTTAATAACATGGTGATTTAGTTTCATCACTCCTATTATAGTTAATAACATGGTGATTTAGTTTCATCACTCCTATTATAGTTAATAACATCTCCATGGTGATGTAGTTTCATCACTCCTATTATAGTTAATAACATCTCCATGGTGATTTAGTTTCATCACTCCTATTATAGTTAATAACATGGTGATGTAGTTTCATCACTCCTATTATAGTTAATAACATCTCGCATGGTGATGTAGTTTCATCACTCCTATTATAGTTAATAACATGGTGATTTAGTTTCATCACTCCTATTATAGTTAATAACATGGTGATTTAGTTTCATCACTCCTATTATAGTTAATAACATCTCCATGGTGATTTAGTTTCATCACTCCTATTATAGTTAATAACATGGTGATTTAGTTTCATCACTCCTATTATAGTTAATAACATCTCCATGGTGATTTAGTTTCATCACTCCTATTATAGTTAATATCATCTCCATGGTGATGTAGTTTCATCACTCCTATTATAGTTAATAACATCTCCATGGTGATGTAGTTTCATCACTCCTATTATAGTTAATAACATGGTGATGTAGTTTCATCACTCCTATTATAGTTAATATCATCTCCATGGTGATGTAGTTTCATCACTCCTATTATAGTTAATAACATCTCCATGGTGATTTAGTTTCATCACTCCTATTATAGTTAATAACATGGTGATTTAGTTTCATCACTCCTATTATAGTTAATAACATGGTGATGTAGTTTCATCACTCCTATTATAGTTAATAACATGGTGATGTAGTTTCATCACTCCTATTATAGTTAATAACATCTCCATGGTGATTTAGTTTCATCACTCCTATTATAGTTAATAACATGGTGATTTAGTTTCATCACTCCTATTATAGTTAATAACATCTCCATGGTGATTTAGTTTCATCACTCCTATTATAGTTAATAACATGGTGATGTAGTTTCATCACTCCTATTATAGTTAATAACATGGTGATGTAGTTTCATCACTCCTATTATAGTTAATAACATCTCCATGGTGATGTAGTTTCATCACTCCTATTATAGTTAATAACATCTCCATGGTGATGTAGTTTCATCACTCCTATTATAGTTAATAACATCTCCATGGTGATGTAGTTTCATCACTCCTATTATAGTTAATAACATGGTGATGTAGTTTCATCACTCCTATTATAGTTAATAACATCTCCATGGTGATGTAGTTTCATCACTCCTATTATAGTTAATAACATCTCCATGGTGATGTAGTTTCATCACTCCTATTATAGTTAATAACATGGTGATGTAGTTTCATCACTCCTATTATAGTTAATATCATCTCCATGGTGATGTAGTTTCATCACTCCTATTATAGTTAATAACATGGTGATGTAGTTTCATCACTCCTATTATAGTTAATAACATCTCCATGGTGATTTAGTTTCATCACTCCTATTATAGTTAATAACATCTCCATGGTGATTTAGTTTCATCACTCCTATTATAGTTAATAACATGGTGATGTAGTTTCATCACTCCTATTATAGTTAATAACATCTCCATGGTGATTTAGTTTCATCACTCCTATTATAGTTAATAACATCTCCATGGTGATTTAGTTTCATCACTCCTATTATAGTTAATAACATCTCCATGGTGATGTAGTTTCATCACTCCTATTATAGTTAATAACATCTCCATGGTGATTTAGTTTCATCTCTCCTATTATAGTTAATAACATGGTGATTTAGTTTCATCACTCCTATTATAGTTAATAACATCTCCATGGTGATGTAGTTTCATCACTCCTATTATAGTTAATAACATCTCCATGGTGATTTAGTTTCATCACTCCTATTATAGTTAATAACATGGTGATGTAGTTTCATCACTCCTATTATAGTTAATAACATCTCCATGGTGATGTAGTTTCATCACTCCTATTATAGTTAATATCATCTCCATGGTGATGTAGTTTCATCACTCCTATTATAGTTAATAACATCTCCATGGTGATTTAGTTTCATCACTCCTATTATAGTTAATAACATGGTGATGTAGTTTCATCACTCCTATTATAGTTAATATCATCTCCATGGTGATTTAGTTTCATCACTCCTATTATAGTTAATAACATGGTGATTTAGTTTCATCACTCCTATTATAGTTAATAACATGGTGATGTAGTTTCATCACTCCTATTATAGTTAATAACATCTCCATGGTGATGTAGTTTCATCACTACTATTATAGTTAATAACATCTCCATGGTGATTTAGTTTCATCACTCCTATTATAGTTAATAACATGGTGATTTAGTTTCATCACTCCTATTATAGTTAATAACATCTCCATGGTGATGTAGTTTCATCACTCCTATTATAGTTAATAACATCTCCATGGTGATGTAGTTTCATCACTCCTATTATAGTTAATACACTCCATGGTGATGTAGTTTCATCACTCCTATTATAGTTAATAATCCATGGTGATGTAGTTTCATCACTCCTATTATAGTTAATAACATGGTGATGTAGTTTCATCACTCCTATTATAGTTAATAACATCTCCAATGGTGATTTAGTTTCATCACTCCTATTATAGTTAATAACATCTCCATGGTGATGTAGTTTCATCACTCCTATTATAGTTA
This sequence comes from Salmo salar, assembly GCF_905237065.1. NCBI lineage: Eukaryota > Metazoa > Chordata > Actinopteri > Salmoniformes > Salmonidae > Salmo > Salmo salar. Next base: position 91,955,644 of record NC_059457.1, read on the forward strand.
ATAACATCTCCATGGTGATGTAGTTTCATCACTCCTATTATAGTTAATAACTCCATGGTGATGTAGTTTCATCACTCCTATTATAGTTAATAACATGGTGATTTAGTTTCATCACTCCTATTATAGTTAATAACATCTCCAATGGTGATGTAGTTTCATCACTCCTATTATAGTTAATAACATCTCCATGGTGATTTAGTTTCATCACTCCTATTATAGTTAATAACATCTCCATGGTGATGTAGTTTCATCACTCCTATTATAGTTAATAACATCTCCATGGTGATTTAGTTTCATCACTCCTATTATAGTTAATAACATCTCCATGGTGATGTAGTTTCATCACTCCTATTATAGTTAATAACATCTCCATGGTGATTTAGTTTCATCACTCCTATTATAGTTAATAACATCTCCATGGTGATTTAGTTTCATCACTCCTATTATAGTTAATAACATGGTGATTTAGTTTCATCACTCCTATTATAGTTAATAACATCTCCATGGTGATTTAGTTTCATCACTCCTATTATAGTTAATAACATCTCCATGGTGATTTAGTTTCATCACTCCTATTATAGTTAATAACATCTCCATGGTGATGTAGTTTCATCACTCCTATTATAGTTAATAACATCTCCATGGTGATTTAGTTTCATCACTCCTATTATAGTTAATAACATGGTGATGTAGTTTCATCACTCCTATTATAGTTAATAACATCTCCATGGTGATTTAGTTTCATCACTCCTATTATAGTTAATAACATGGTGATGTAGTTTCATCACTCCTATTATAGTTAATAACATGGTGATTTAGTTTCATCACTCCTATTATAGTTAATATCATCTCCATGGTGATGTAGTTTCATCACTCCTATTATAGTTAATAACATCTCCATGGTGATTTAGTTTCATCACTCCTATTATAGTTAATATCATCTCCATAGTGATTTAGTTTCATCACTCCTATTATAGTTAATAACATCTCCATGGTGATGTAGTTTCATCACTCCTATTATAGTTAATAACATGGTGATTTAGTTTCATCACTCCTATTATAGTTAATAACATCTCCATGGTGATGTAGTTTCATCACTCCTATTATAGTTAATAACATGGTGATGTAGTTTCATCACTCCTATTATAGTTAATAACATCTCCATGGTGATTTAGTTTCATCACTCCTATTATAGTTAATAACATCTCCATGGTGATTTAGTTTCATCACTCCTATTATAGTTAATAACATCTCCATGGTGATGTAGTTTCATCACTCCTATTATAGTTAATAACATGGTGATGTAGTTTCATCACTCCTATTATAGTTAATAACATCTCCATGGTGATTTAGTTTCATCACTCCTATTATAGTTAATAACATCTCCATGGTGATTTAGTTTCATCACTCCTATTATAGTTAATAACATGGTGATGTAGTTTCATCACTCCTATTATAGTTAATAACATCTCCATGGTGATGTAGTTTCATCACTCCTATTATAGTTAATAACATCTCCATGGTGATTTAGTTTCATCACTCCTATTATAGTTAATAACATCTCCATGGTGATTTAGTTTCATCACTCCTATTATAGTTAATAACATCTCCATGGTGATTTAGTTTCATCACTCCTATTATAGTTAATAACATCTCCATGGTGATGTAGTTTCATCACTCCTATTATAGTTAATAACATGGTGATTTAGTTTCATCACTCCTATTATAGTTAATAACATGGTGATTTAGTTTCATCACTCCTATTATAGTTAATAACATGGTGATGTAGTTTCATCACTCCTATTATAGTTAATAACATCTCCATGGTGATGTAGTTTCATCACTCCTATTATAGTTAATAACATCTCCATGGTGATTTAGTTTCATCACTCCTATTATAGTTAATATCATCTCCATGGTGATGTAGTTTCATCATTCCTATTATAGTTAATAACATCTCCATGGTGATGTAGTTTCATCACTCCTATTATAGTTAATAACATCTCCATGGTGATTTAGTTTCATCACTCCTATTATAGTTAATAACATGGTGATGTAGTTTCATCATTCCTATTATAGTTAATAACATCTCCATGGTGATGTAGTTTCATCACTCCTATTATAGTTAATAACATCTCCATGGTGATGTAGTTTCATCACTCCTATTATAGTTAATAACATGGTGATGTAGTTTCATCACTCCTATTATAGTTAATAACATGGTGATGTAGTTTCATCACTCCTATTATAGTTAATATCATCTCCATGGTGATTTAGTTTCATCACTCCTATTATAGTTAATAACATCTCCATGGTGATGTAGTTTCATCACTCCTATTATAGTTAATAACATGGTGATTTAGTTTCATCACTCCTATTATAGTTAATAACATGGTGATGTAGTTTCATCACTCCTATTATAGTTAATAACATGGTGATGTAGTTTCATCACTCCTATTATAGTTAATAACATCTCCATGGTGATTTAGTTTCATCACTCCTATTATAGTTAATAACATCTCCATGGTGATTTAGTTTCATCACTCCTATTATAGTTAATAACATCTCCATGGTGATTTAGTTTCATCACTCCTATTATAGTTAATAACATCTCCATGGTGATGTAGTTTCATCACTCCTATTATAGTTAATAACATCTCCATGGTGATTTAGTTTCATCACTACTATTATAGTTAATAACATGGTGATGTAGTTTCATCACTCCTATTATAGTTAATAACATCTCCATGGTGATGTAGTTTCATCACTCCTATTATAGTTAATAACATGGTGATGTAGTTTCATCACTCCTATTATAGTTAATAACATGGTGATGTAGTTTCATCACTCCTATTATAGTTAATAACATGGTGATGTAGTTTCATCACTCCTATTATAGTTAATAACATCTCCATGGTGATGTAGTTTCATCACTCCTATTATAGTTAATAACATGGTGATGTAGTTTCATCACTCCTATTATAGTTAATAACATGGTGATGTAGTTTCATCACTCCTATTATAGTTAATAACATCTCCATGGTGATGTAGTTTCATCACTCCTATTATAGTTAATATCATCTCCATGGTGATTTAGTTTCATCACTCCTATTATAGGTAATATCATCTCCATGGTGATTTAGTTTCATCACTCCTATTATAGTTAATAACATGGTGATGTAGTTTCATCACTCCTATTATAGTTAATAACATCTCCATGGTGATTTAGTTTCATCACTCCTATTATAGTTAATATCATCTCCATGGTGATTTAGTTTCATCACTCCTATTATAGTTAATAACATCTCCATGGTGATTTAGTTTCATCACTCCTATTATAGTTAATATCATCTCCATGGTGATTTAGTTTCATCACTCCTATTATAGTTAATAACATGGTGATGTAGTTTCATCACTCCTATTATAGTTAATAACATGGTGATTTAGTTTCATCACTCCTATTATAGTTAATAACATCTCCATGGTGATTTAGTTTCATCACTCCTATTATAGTTAATAACATGGTGATGTAGTTTCATCACTCCTATTATAGTTAATATCATCTCCATGGTGATGTAGTTTCATCACTCCTATTATAGTTAATAACATCTCCATGGTGATGTAGTTTCATCACTCCTATTATAGTTAATAACATGGTGATTTAGTTTCATCACTCCTATTATAGTTAATAACATGGTGATGTAGTTTCATCACTCCTATTATAGTTAATAACATCTCCATGGTGATGTAGTTTCATCACTCCTATTATAGTTAATAACATGGTGATGTAGTTTCATCACTCCTATTATAGTTAATAACATGGTGATGTAGTTTCATCACTCCTATTATAGTTAATATCATCTCCATGGTGATGTAGTTTCATCACTCCTATTATAGTTAATAACATCTCCATGGTGATGTAGTTTCATCACTCCTATTATAGTTAATAACATGGTGATTTAGTTTCATCACTCCTATTATAGTTAATAACATGGTGATGTAGTTTCATCACTCCTATTATAGTTAATAACATGGTGATGTAGTTTCATCACTCCTATTATAGTTAATAACATCTCCATGGTGATTTAGTTTCATCACTCCTATTATAGTTAATAACATCTCCATGGTGATTTAGTTTCATCACTCCTATTATAGTTAATAACATCTCCATGGTGATTTAGTTTCATCACTCCTATTATAGTTAATAACATCTCCATGGTGATGTAGTTTCATCACTCCTATTATAGTTAATAACATCTCCATGGTGATTTAGTTTCATCACTCCTATTATAGTTAATAACATCTCCATGGTGATGTAGTTTCATCACTACTATTATAGTTAATAACATGGTGATGTAGTTTCATCACTCCTATTATAGTTAATAACATCTCCATGGTGATGTAGTTTCATCACTCCTATTATAGTTAATAACATGGTGATGTAGTTTCATCACTCCTATTATAGTTAATAACATGGTGATGTAGTTTCATCACTCCTATTATAGTTAATAACATGGTGATGTAGTTTCATCACTCCTATTATAGTTAATAACATCTCCATGGTGATGTAGTTTCATCACTCCTATTATAGTTAATAACATGGTGATGTAGTTTCATCACTCCTATTATAGTTAATAACATGGTGATGTAGTTTCATCACTCCTATTATAGTTAATAACATGGTGATGTAGTTTCATCATTCCTATTATAGTTAATAACATCTCCATGGTGATGTAGTTTCATCACTCCTATTATAGTTAATAACATCTCCATGGTGATGTCGTTTCATCACTCCTATTATAGTTAATAACATCTCCATGGTGATGTAGTTTCATCACTCCTATTATAGTTAATAACCATGGTGATGTAGTTTCATCACTCCTATTATAGTTAATAACCCCATGGTGATGTAGTTTCATCACTCCTATTATAGTTAATAAACTCCATGGTGATGTAGTTTCATCACTCCTATTATAGTTAATAACATCTCCATGGTGATTTAGTTTCATCACTCCTATTATAGTTAATAACATCTCCATGGTGATTTAGTTTCATCACTCCTATTATAGTTAATAACATCTCCATGGTGATTTAGTTTCATCACTCCTATTATAGTTAATAACATCTCCATGGTGATGTAGTTTCATCACTCCTATTATAGTTAATAACATCTCCATGGTGATGTAGTTTCATCACTACTATTATAGTTAATAACATGGTGATGTAGTTTCATCACTCCTATTATAGTTAATAACATCTCCATGGTGATGTAGTTTCATCACTCCTATTATAGTTAATAACATGGTGATGTAGTTTCATCACTCCTATTATAGTTAATAACATGGTGATGTAGTTTCATCACTCCTATTATAGTTAATAACATGGTGATGTAGTTTCATCACTCCTATTATAGTTAATAACATCTCCATGGTGATGTAGTTTCATCACTCCTATTATAGTTAATAACATGGTGATGTAGTTTCATCACTCCTATTATAGTTAATAACATGGTGATGTAGTTTCATCACTCCTATTATAGTTAATAACATCTCCATGGTGATGTAGTTTCATCACTCCTATTATAGTTAATATCATCTCCATGGTGATTTAGTTTCATCACTCCTATTATAGTTAATATCATCTCCATGGTGATTTAGTTTCATCACTCCTATTATAGTTAATAACATGGTGATGTAGTTTCATCACTCCTATTATAGTTAATAACATCTCCATGGTGATTTAGTTTCATCACTCCTATTATAGTTAATATCATCTCCATGGTGATTTAGTTTCATCACTCCTATTATAGTTAATAACATCTCCATGGTGATTTAGTTTCATCACTCCTATTATAGTTAATATCATCTCCATGGTGATTTAGTTTCATCACTCCTATTATAGTTAATATCATCTCCATGGTGATGTAGTTTCATCACTCCTATTATAGTTAATATCATCTCCATGGTGATGTAGTTTCATCACTCCTATTATAGTTAATAACATGGTGATGTAGTTTCATCACTCCTATTATAGTTAATAACATCTCCATGGTGATGTAGTTTCATCACTCCTATTATAGTTAATAACATCTCCATGGTGATGTAGTTTCATCACTCCTATTATAGTTAATATCATCTCCATGGTGATTTAGTTTCATCACTCCTATTATAGTTAATAACATCTCCATGGTGATGTAGTTTCATCACTCCTATTATAGTTAATATCATCTCCATGGTGATTTAGTTTCATCACTCCTATTATAGTTAATATCATCTCCATGGTGATTTAGTTTCATCACTCCTATTATAGTTAATAACATGGTGATGTAGTTTCATCACTCCTATTATAGTTAATAACATGGTGATTTAGTTTCATCACTCCTATTATAGTTAATAACATCTCCACGGTTATGTAGTTTCATCACTCCTATTATAGTTAATAACATCTCCATGGTGATTTAGTTTCATCACTCCTATTATAGTTAATAACATGGTGATGTAGTTTCATCACTCCTATTATAGTTAATAACATGGTGATTTAGTTTCATCACTCCTATTATAGTTAATAACATGGTGATGTAGTTTCATCACTCCTATTATAGTTAATAACATCTCCATGGTGATTTAGTTTCATCACTCCTATTATAGTTAATAACATGGTGATGTAGTTTCATCACTCCTATTATAGTTAATATCATCTCCATGGTGATGTAGTTTCATCACTCCTATTATAGTTAATAACATCTCCATGGTGATGTAGTTTCATCACTCCTATTATAGTTAATAACATGGTGATTTAGTTTCATCACTCCTATTATAGTTAATAACATGGTGATGTAGTTTCATCACTCCTATTATAGTTAATAACATCTCCATGGTGATGTAGTTTCATCACTCCTATTATAGTTAATAACATGGTGATGTAGTTTCATCACTACTATTATAGTTAATAACATCTCCATGGTGATGTAGTTTCATCACTCCTATTATAGTTAATATCATCTCCATGGTGATTTAGTTTCATCACTCCTATTATAGTTAATAACATGGTGATGTAGTTTCATCACTCCTATTATAGTTAATAACATGGTGATTTAGTTTCATCACTCCTATTATAGTTAATAACATCTCCATGGTGATTTAGTTTCATCACTCCTATTATAGTTAATAACATGGTGATTTAGTTTCATCACTCCTATTATAGTTAATAACATCTACATGGTGATGTAGTTTCATCACTCCTATTATAGTTAATAACATGGTGATGTAGTTTCATCACTCCTATTATAGTTAATAACATCTCCATGGTGATTTAGTTTCATCACTCCTATTATAGTTAATAACATGGTGATGTAGTTTCATCACTCCTATTATAGTTAATAACATCTCCATGGTGATTTAGTTTCATCACTCCTATTATAGTTAATAACATGGTGATGTAGTTTCATCACTCCTATTATAGTTAATAACATCTCCATGGTGATTTAGTTTCATCACTCCTATTATAGTTAATAACATGGTGATGTAGTTTCATCACTCCTATTATAGTTAATAACATCTCCATGGTGATGTAGTTTCATCACTCCTATTATAGTTAATAACATCTCCATGGTGATGTAGTTTCATCACTCCTATTATAGTTAATATCATCTCCATGGTGATGTAGTTTCATCACTCCTATTATAGTTAATAACATCTCCATGGTGATTTAGTTTCATCACTCCTATTATAGTTAATATCATCTCCATGGTGATTTAGTTTCATCACTCCTATTATAGTTAATAACATGGTGATGTAGTTTCATCACTCCTATTATAGTTAATAACATCTCCATGGTGATGTAGTTTCATCACTCCTATTATAGTTAATAACATGGTGATGTAGTTTCATCACTCCTATTATAGTTAATAACATCTCCATGGTGATTTAGTTTCATCACTCCTATTATAGTTAATAACATCTCCATGGTGATTTAGTTTCATCACTCCTATTATAGTTAATAACATGGTGATTTAGTTTCATCACTCCTATTATAGTTAATAACATGGTGATGTAGTTTCATCACTCCTATTATAGTTAATAACATCTCCATGGTGATTTAGTTTCATCACTCCTATTATAGTTAATAACATGGTGATGTAGTTTCATCACTCCTATTATAGTTAATATCATCTCCATGGTGATTTAGTTTCATCACTCCTATTATAGTTAATATCATCTCCATGGTGATTTAGTTTCATCACTCCTATTATAGTTAATAACATCTCCATGGTGATGTAGTTTCATCACTCCTATTATAGTTAATAACATGGTGATGTAGTTTCATCACTCCTATTATAGTTAATAACATGGTGATGTAGTTTCATCACTCCTATTATAGTTAATAACATGGTGATTTAGTTTCATCACTCCTATTATAGTTAATAACATCTCCATGGTGATTTAGTTTCATCACTCCTATTATAGTTAATAACATCTCCATGGTGATTTAGTTTCATCACTCCTATTATAGTTAATAACATCTAAAGTTATTAGATGGCATAGTCATCTCAGATGAGCTTGTTTCTAATTAAGTGATAATTCCCAACAAGCCGGATGTTTGTTGGTACAGTGTTGTTTGGCCGGAGACAAAAACGTTATTTTGGTTAATTTATTCATACTATTTCATCCTTCCAGAATATATTGTCCAGACGCAAATCTAGGGTTGATAGAGATGAAACCCAGTCGTTCAGTCTTTTAGTTCTGTTTCTATGGACTCGACCCAGTCGTTCAGTCTTTTAGTTCTGTTTCTATGGACTCGACCCAGTCGTTCAGTCTTTTAGTTCTGTATCTATGGACTCGACCCAGTCGTTCAGTCTTTTAGTTCTGTATCTATGGACTCGACCCAGTCGTTCAGTCTTTTAGTTCTGTATCTATGGACTCGACCCAGTCGTTCAGTCTTTTTGTTCTGTATCTATGGACTCGACCCAGTCGTTCAGTCTTTTAGTTCTGTATCTATGGACTCGACCCAGTCGTTCAGTCTTTTAGTTCTGTATCTATGGACTCGACCCAGTCGTTCAGTCTTTTAGTTCTGTTTCTATGGACTCGACCCAGTCGTTCAGTCTTTTAGTTCTGTATCTATGGACTCGACCCAGTCGTTCAGTCTTTTAGTTCTGTATCTATGGACGCGACCCAGTCGTTCAGTCTTTTAGTTCTGTATCTATGGACTCGACCCAGTCGTTCAGTCTTTCTGTTCTGTATCTATGGACTCGACCCAGTCGTTCAGTCTTTTAGTTCTGTATCTATGGACGCGACCCAGTCGTTCAGTCTTTTAGTTCTGTTTCTATGGACGCGTCCCAGTCGTTCGTTCTAAATGGTCCATTGCCATATTGACTGGCACCGTTCTTATCTCTTGCTTGCTAGCTAGCCAACTACGGCTAATTTACAGTCACGTCAGAATAACAGGCAAGTAGCTGCATACGTTTAAGCTGTTTTCTAGTGACATTTATTTGGACACGTCCATAACAATGAGCTAATGAAGTGTGATTTCACCTGGCATAGAAAATATGCTCTCTCATTAGGATACTGTTGTTTAGAGGAGCTAGCCAACAACACCGCTAATACAATCACTTTGAACTGAAGCTGGAAAGACTGCTAACTAGCTGCATTGTGTTTTGTTTTATCTCTTTTCAATTGAAATTTCTTGGTATATATATTCATAAAAGTGATGTCAGCTGATTCATGATTTCGACTGGCTGAGAAACGCTGCCTGTCTCTCTCTCTCTCTCGTCCCGAATCCTGACTCCAGACTCCAGACACGTTCATTACTACGATGACAGTTGGAGATCGAATTTGAATATCGATACAATGTTGTAAATGTCAGAGAGACAGACAGGAAGGTTTATACAAAGCTCCGCTGTTATGAACTAAACGTTAGACTAAAAGACACGTGAGATAATGTCTAGATGTTTTTTATAGTGGAGATGAAGTTTATAAATTGTCTGGCTGGGCTGATGAGACAGTGGATTGCACAGTCAGATGGAACGGAGTAAATAGGCATTTCAACGTCATAGATTTTGCCGGTGGTAACTTGTAGAACAGACATCAGGTGGCATGCACATTTAACCAATCAGCATTCAGGATTAGACCCACCCGTTGTAAAAAGTGTAATATGTCACTGGCGCAGAGAGGAAATAGAAAGAGTAGTAGTCAATCCCAGATGAACGATATCTCTGCCTCAGAACTAGTGAAGTTGTATCATTACCTAGAGATGACAGGAGAGAACCCAGATGAACGATATCTCTGTCTCAGAACTAGTGAAGTCGTATCCTTACCTAGAGATGACAGGAGAGAACCCAGATGAACGATATCTCTGTCTCAGAACTAGTGAAGTCGTATCCTTACCTAGAGATGACAGGAGAGAACCCAGATGAACGATATCTCTGCCTCAGAACTAGTGAAGTCGTATCCTTACCTAGAGATGACAGGAGAGAACCCAGATGAACGATATCTCTGCCTCAGAACTAGTGAAGTCGTATCCTTACCTAGAGATGACAGGAGAGAACCCAGATGAACGATATCTCTGCCTCAGAACTAGTGAAGTCGTATCCTTACCTAGAGATGACAGGAGAGAACCCAGATGAACGATATCTCTGCCTCAGAACTAGTGAAGTCGTATCATTACCTAGAGATGACAGGAGAGAACCCAGATGAACGATATCTCTGCCTCAGAACTAGTGAAGTCGTATCATTACCTAGAGATGACAGGAGAGAACCCAGATGAACGATATCTCTGTCTCAGAACTAGTGAAGTCGTATCATTACCTAGAGATGACAGGAGAGAAACCAGATGAACGATATCTCTGCCTCAGAACTAGTGAAGTCGTATCATTACCTAGAGATGACAGGAGAGAACCCAGATGAACGATATCTCTGCCTCAGAACTAGTGAAGTCGTATCATTACCTAGAGATGACAGGAGAGAACCCAGATGAACGATATCTCTGCCTCAGAACTAGTGAAGTCGTATCATTACCTAGAGATGACAGGAGAGAACCCAGATGAACGATATCTCTGTCTCAGAACTAGTGAAGTCGTATCATTACCTAGAGATGACAGGAGAGAACCCAGATGAACGATATCTCTGCCTCAGAACTAGTGAAGTCGTATCATTACCTAGAGATGACAGGAGAGAACCCAGATGAACGATATCTCTGTCTCAGAACTAGTGAAGTCGTATCCTTACCTAGAGATGACAGGAGAGAACCCAGATGAACGATATCTCTGTCTCAGAACTAGTGAAGTCGTATCCTTACATACAGATGACAGGAGAGAACCCAGATGAACGATATCTCTGCCTCAGAACTAGTGAAGTCGTATCATTACCTAGAGATGACAGGAGAGAACCCAGATGAACGATATCTCTGTCTCAGAACTAGTGAAGTCTTATCATTACCTAGAGATGACAGGAGAGAACCCAGATGAACGATATCTCTGTCTCAGAACTAGTGAAGTCGTATCCTTACCTAGAGATGACAGGAGAGAACCCAGATGAACGATATCTCTGTCTCAGAACTAGTGAAGTCGTATCCTTACCTAGAGATGACAGGAGAGAACCCAGATGAACGATATCTCTGCCTCAGAACTAGTGAAGTCGTATCATTACCTAGAGATGACAGGAGAGAACCCAGATGAACGATATCTCTGCCTCAGAACTAGTGAAGTCGTATCCTTACCTAGAGATGACAGGAGAGAACCCAGATGAACGATATCTCTGCCTCAGAACTAGTGAAGTCGTATCATTACCTAGAGATGACAGGAGAGAACCCAGATGAACGATATCTCTGTCTCAGAACTAGTGAAGTCGTATCATTACCTAGAGATGACAGGAGAGAACCCAGATGAACGATATCTCTGCCTCAGAACTAGTGAAGTCGTATCATTACCTAGAGATGACAGGAGAGAACCCAGATGAACGATATCTCTGTCTCAGAACTAGTGAAGTCGTATCATTACCTAGAGATGACAGGAGAGAACCCAGATGAACGATATCTCTGCCTCAGAACTAGTGAAGTCGTATCATTACCTAGAGATGACAGGAGAGAACCCAGATGAACGATATCTCTGCCTCAGAACTAGTGAAGTCGTATCCTTACCTAGAGATGACAGGAGAGAACCCAGATGAACGATATCTCTGCCTCAGAACTAGTGAAGTCGTATCCTTACCTAGAGATGACAGGAGAGAACCCAGATGAACGATATCTCTGCCTCAGAACTAGTGAAGTCGTATCATTACCTAGAGATGACAGGAGAGAACCCAGATGAACGATATCTCTGCCTCAGAACTAGTGAAGTCGTATCCTTACCTAGAGATGACAGGAGAGAACCCAGATGAACGATATCTCTGTCTCAGAACTAGTGAAGTTGTATCATTACCTAGAGATGACAGGAGAGAAACCAGTTCCCTGAAGAACAGAGGAAGAAAGAAAAGAGGGTGTTTGTTTTGACGTGTTCAATGTCACTGCCCTCGCTTGTCCTTTATTGGTTAATCAATTAACCCCAGAGGGGCCAATAAGGCACCAAGGAGTCACTGCCAACAGCCCCTGATCATCCTCGACCTTCATCCCTGCTGCTCGACTCTGCCCTGAGAGAGGAAATAGAGAGATCCATGTTTTTATGTTTTTAATAGGCCTCTATGGAACCTGTCTTTCTAGTCCTCTAGCTTCTACATACACACACACACACACACACACACACACACACACACACACACACACACACACACACACACACACACACACACACACACACACACACACACACACACACACACACACACACACACACACACACACACACACATACACACCCTAACATCTCCCTGGAGATCATAGCGCTGGGATCCGGATGACAGTAAACGAACAGGCTTATTAGTAATACATAATTAAGTGATTACTTGGTAATCAGTACAGTGAAAACACTGATCAAGTGATTACTTGGTAATCAGTACAATGAAAACACTGATTCATTTGGAAAATGGAGAACGGATTAAAAAGGAAACATCTAAGTCTTGTTCCCTCAAGTGAGACCGACTGCCGAGAGACAGAGAGATGTTTCACTGCCTGTCTAAAACAAGAGATCGCAGAGACGGAGAGACGGAGAGACGGAGAGAGGGAGAGACGGAGGGACGGAGAGACGGAGAGACGGAGAGACGGAGAGACAGAGAGATGTTTCACTGCCTGTCTAAAACAAGAGATCGCAGAGACGGAGAGACTGGAGAGACGGAGAGACGGAGGGACGGAGAGACGGAGAGACGTAGAGACGGAGGGACGGAGGGACGGAGGGACGGCGAGACGGAGGGACGGAGAGACGGAGGGACGGAGAGACGGAGAGACGGAGAGACGGAGGGACGGAGGGACGGAGGGACGGAGAGACGGAGAGACGGAGGGACGGAGGGACGGAGAGACGGAGGGACGGAGAGACGGAGGGACGGAGGGACGGAGGGACGGCGAGACGGAGAGACGGAGAGACGGAGAGACGGTGGGACGGAGGGACGGAGGGACGGCGAGACGGAGGGACGGCGAGACGGAGAGACGGAGAGACGGAGGGACGGAGAGACGGAGAGACGGAGAGACGGAGGGACGGAGAGACGGAGAGACGGCGAGACGGAGGGACGGAGAGACGGAGGGACGGAGAGACGGAGGGACGGAGGGACGGAGAGACGGAGAGACGGAAAGACGGAGAGACGGAGAGACGGAGAGACGGAGAGACGGAGAGATGTTTCACTGCCCTCTAAAACATGAGGCATAAAATAATTGTCAGGTCTTCAGGTTTAGATAGAACAGACAGCTGAGACCTGGTTATAATTACATTAATCTGCAACATCACTACTGGAAACAGGCAGGTTGACCCAGTAGCCTGTTGGCTGTTTGTGTGTTTATGAGGTGTGTGTGTGTTTATGTTGTGTGTTTTTTGTGTTTATGTTGTGTGTGTGTGTATTTATGTGGTGTGTGTGTGAGTTTTTGTGGTGTGTGTGTGTTTATATGCTGTGTTTGTGTGTTTTTGTGGTGTGTGTGAGCGAGCGAGTGTTTATGCAGTGTGTGTATGTGGTGTGTGCGTTAATGTGGTGTGTTTGTTTATGTGTTGTGTGTGAGTTTTTGCGCTGTGTGTGTAAGTGTGTTTATGTGCTGTGTGTTTATGTAGTGTGTGTTTGTGCTAGTGTTTATGCAGTGTGTGTGTGTGTATGCGGTGTGAGTGTGTGTAAGTGTGTTTATGCTGTGTGTGTGTGTGTTTATGGAGTGTGTGTGTGTGTGTGAGCGTTTATGCAGTATGTGTGTGTGTGTGTGTGTATGCGATGTGTGTGTGTGTGTAAGTGTGTTTATGCTGTGTGTGTGTGTGTGTTTATGCAGTGTGTGTGTGTGTGTGAATATGTGGTGTGTGTGTGTGTTCATGCAATGTGTGTTAGAGTGTGTTGTGTGTGTGTGTGTGTGTGTGTGTGTGTGTGAGTTTGCGGTGTGTGTATGTTTATGCGGTGTGTGTGTGTGAATATGTGGTGTGTGTGTGTTCATGCAATGTGTGTTAGAGTGTGTGTCTGTGTGTGTGTGAATGCGGTGTGTGTATGTTTATGCGGTGTGTATATTTAGGGCGATGGTAATCATCGTCCGGTCTGGGACTGAGGGGGGGGTTGTGGAGGTGGTAGACGAGGGAGGAGGACTGGTTTCTCTGTGTGAGACGGCCATTTATCTTAATCTCCAATGACCTACATCTTCTCCTGCAGACTCTTCCTCTTTAACCAGAATTTCCCGCAGCATTCCACCGTCCTCCGTTCGCCGTCCTCTCCCTTAACCGGAATTGATGAGTGTGACCTTTTAATTGTCAGACATATTCAGTCATTCAGTACAACAGCATCTCCCCGGCCCCCCGGGCCCCCCATCTCCCCGGCCCCCCGGCCCCCCCAAAAAAACTATTAAATTACAGCGAGGGGTGGGAGAAAACGTTGCAAGGGGAAATGAAATGAGATGACAGGGAAAGACGACCCCTTCGTACAAAGAAAGTTAATCCTCAATCAGAACATTTGAGGAGTTGACACGCAGAGCAGCGATGATGTAGAAATCTCCTCGGCTTGTAGCGCTGGAGGGTTTAACAGGAAAATGAGCATAGCTGTTACACACACACACACACACACACACACACACACACACACACACACACACACACACACACACACACACAGTCTTGTACAGCTAAACTTGTGAGACACAATTCAGTCCCTATCAAAATCCTATTTTCCTTAACCCCTAACACCAAAACTGACCCTAACCCAAAATCTTACCCGTAACAACTCACCGTCTCAAGATGGTAAGTTGGTGGTTGAAGATATCCCTCTAGTGGTGTGGGGGCTGTGCTTTAGCAAAGTGGGTGGGGTTATATCCTGCCTGTTTGGCCCTGTCAGGGGGTATCATCGGATGGGGCCACAGTGTCTCCTGACCCCTCCTGTCTCAGCCTCCAGTATTTAAGCTTCAGTAGTTTATGTGTCGGGTGGCTAGGGTCAGTCTGTTATATCTGTAGTATTTCACCTGTCTTATCCTGTCCCCAGTCCACCTGGCCGTGCTGCTGCTCCAGTTTCAACTGTTCTGCCTGCGGCTATGGAACCCTGACCTGTTCACCGGACGTGCTACCTTGTCCCGGACCTGCTGTTTTCAACTCTCTAGAGACAGCAGGAGCGGTAGAGATACTCTGAATGATCGGCAATGAAAAGCCAACTGACATTTACTCCTGGGGTGCTGACCTGTTGCACCCTCGACAACCACTGTGATTATTATTATCTGACCCTGCTGGTCATCTATGAACATTTAAAATCTTGGCCATGTACTGTTATAATCTCCACTCGGCACAGCTAGAAAAGGACCTGCTACCCCTCATAGCCTGGTTCCTCTCTAGGTTTCTTCCTAGGTTCTGGCCTTTCTAGGGAGTTTTTCCTAGCCACTGTGCTTCTACATTGGCATTGCTTGCTGTTTGGGGTTTTAGGCTGGGTTTCTGTACAGCACTTTGAGACATCAGCTGATGTAAGAAGGGCTTTATAAATAAATTTGATTGATTGATTGACCCTAACCCTAACCCTAAACCTAACCCCTGCTCCTAACCCTAGCTCCTAACGCTAGCTCCTAAACCTAGCTCCTAAACCTAGCTCCTAACCCCTGCTCCTAAACCTAGCTCCTAACCCTAGCTCCTAACCCTAGCTCCTAACGCTAGCTCCTAACTCTAGCTCCTAACCCTAGCTCCTAACCCTAGCTCCTAACGCTAGCTCCTAACCCTAGCTCCTAACGCTAGCTCCTAACCCTAGGTCCTAAACCTAGCTCCTAAACCTAGCTCCTAACCCTAGCTCCTAACCTTTGCTCCTAACCTTTGCTCCTAACCCTAGCTCCTAACCCTAGCTCCTAACCCTAGCTCCTAAACCTAACTCCTAAGCCTAGCTCCTAACCCCTGCTCCTAACCCTAGCTCCTAACCCTAGCTCCTAACCCTAGCTCCTAACGCTAGCTCCTAACACTAGCTCCTAACACTAGCTCCTAAACCTAGCTCCTAACCCTAGCTCCTAACCCTAGCTCCTAAACCTAGCTCCTAAACCTAGCTCCTAACCCTAGCTCCTAACCCTAGCTCCTAAACTGAACTCCTAACCCTAGCTCCTAACCCCTGCTCCTAACCCTAGCTCCTAACCCTAGCTCCTAACCCTAGCTCCTAAACCTAGCACCTAACCCTTACACTAATTCTAACCCTAACCCTAAACCTAAACCTAGTTCCTAAACCTAGCTCCTAACCCTAGCTCCTAACCCTAGCTCCTAACCCTTACACTAATTCTAACCCTAACCCTAAACCTAAACCTAGTTCCTAAACCTAGCTCCTAACCCTAGCTTCTAACCCTAGCTCCTAACCCTAGCTTCTAAACCTAGCTCCTAACTCTAGCTCCTAACCCTAGGTCCTAAACCTAGCTCCTAAACCTAGCTCCTAACCCTAGCTCCTAACCCAACTCCTAAACCTAGCTCCTAACCCTAGCTCCTAACCTTTGCTCCTAACCTTTGCTCCTAACCCTAGCTCCTAACCCTAGCTCCTAACCCTAGCTCCTAACGCTAGCTCCTAACCCTAGCTCCTAACCTTTGCTCCTAACCCTAGCTCCTAACCCTAGCTCCTAACGCTAGCTCCTAACCCTAGCTCCTAACCCTAGCTCCTAACCCTAGCTCCTAACGCTAGCTCCTAACTCTAGCTCCTAACCCTAGCTCCTAACGCTAGCTCCTAACCCTAGCTCCTAACCTTTGCTCCTAACCCTAGCTCCTAACCCTAGCTCCTAACCCTAGCTCCTAACCCTAGCTCCTAACCTTTGCTCCTAACCCTAGCTCCTAACCCTAGCTCCAACCTAGCCCTAACCTTGCTCCTAACCCTAGCTCCTAACCCTAGCTCCTAACCCTAGCTCCTAACCCTAGCTCCTAACCTTTGCTCCTAACCCTAGCTCCTAACCCCTGCTCCTAACCCTAGCTCCTAACCCTAGCTCCTAACCCTAGCTCCTAACCCTAGCTCCTAACCCTAGCTCCTAACCCTTACACTAATTCTAACCTTAACCCTAAACCCCCTAGAAATAGAATTTGACCTTGTGGGTCTAACAAAATGTCCCCAGCTGGTCAACTTTTAGTTTGTTTACTATTCTGGTGGGGAATTCTGGTCCTCACAAAAACACTCGTCCACACACACACACACACACACACACACACACACACACACACACACACACACACACACACACACACACACACACACACACACACACACAGCATTACTTTGAATGGTGTGTTAGATTGGAGGGAAAGGATAATTGGAGGAAAGAATAGGAGATATGTGTAATGAGGAATAGGAGATCTGTTTAATTGAATAAGAAATCTCTGATATACAGAATAGGAGGTCTGTGTAATATGGAATAGGACATTTGTGTAATATGGAATAGGAGGTCTGTGTAATATGGAATAGGACATTTGTGTAATATGGAATAGGAGGTCTGTGTAATATGGAATAGGACATTTGTGTAATATGGAATAGGAGGTCTGTGTAATATGGAATAGGAGGTATATGTAATATGGAATAGGAGGTCTGTGTAATATGGAATAGGAGGTCTGTGTAATATGGAATAGGAGGTATATGTAATATGGAATAGGAGGTCTGTGTAATATGGAATAGGAGGTCTGTGTAATACGGAATAGGAGGTATATGTAATATGGAATAGGAGGTCTATGTAATATGGAATAGGAGGTCTGTGTAATACGGAATAGGAGGTATATGTAATATGGAATAGGAGGTCTGTGTAATATGGAATAGGAGGTCTGTGTATTATGGAATAGGAGGTATATGTAATATGGAATAGGAGGTCTGTGTAATATGGAATAGGAGGTCTGTGTATTATGGAATAGGAGGTCTGATCAGGAAGTCAGGTAAAGAGCAGAGGTCCTAATCCCACCACACCAGAGGTCCTAATCCCACCACACCAGAGGTCCTAATCCCACCACACCAGAGGTCCTAATCCCACCACACCATGAAAACGTGTCAAGACCTTTATTTCCATTAACCTTAAGAGTTAATGCACTGCAGGCTGTTAACTCAGCATCACTAACACACTAAACAACTGCAGAATGAGATGTGGCGTTAAAACTTCTTCGGGGTTGGTGTCCCTTCCACAGGACGGTTGAGTTTAACGTAGGCTAATGAGATTAGCATGAGGTTGTAAGTAACAAGAACATTTCCCAGGACATAGACATATCTGATATGGGCAGAAAGCTTAAATTCTTGTTAATCGAACTGCACTGTCTAATTTACTGTAGCTATTACAGTGAAATAATACCATGCTATTGTTTGAGGAGAGTGCACAATTTTGAACATGAAAAGTTATTAACCTCTCTAGGGCAGGCGGGACGAATTCGTCCCACCTACGCAACAGCCAGTCTAATCCAGTGGCGCGATTTTCAAATACCTTAGAAATGCTATTACTTCAATTTCTCAAACATATGACTATTTTACAGCTATTTAAAGACAAGACTCTCGTTAATCTAACCACACTGTCCGATTTCAAAAAAGCCTATACAACGAAAGCAAAACATTAGATTATGTCAGCAGAGTACCAAGCCAGAAATAATCAGACACCCATTTTTCAAGCTAGCATATAATGTCACAAAAACCCAGAAGACAGCTAAATGCAGCACTAACCTTTGATGATCTTCATCAGATGACAACCCTAGGACATTATGTTATACAATACATGCATGTTTTGTTCAATCAAGTTCATATTTATATCAAAAACCAGCTTTTCACATTAGCATGTGACGTTCAGAACTAGCATACCCCCCGCAAACTTCCGGCGAATTCACTAACAATTTACTAAATTACTCACGATAAACGTTCACAAAAAGCATAACAATTATTTCAAGAATTATAGATACAGAACTCCTCTATGCACTCGATATGTCCGATTTTAAAATAGCTTTTTTGGTGAAAGCACATTTTGCAATATTCTAAGTACATAGCCCAGCCATCACGGGCTAGCTATTTAGACACCCGGCATGTTTAGCACTCACCAATATCAGATTTACTATTAGAAAAGTTTGATTACCTTTTGTTGTCTTCGTCAGAATGCACTCCCAGGACTGCTACTTCAATAACAAATGTTGGTTTGGTCCAAAATAATCCATCGTTATATCCGAATAGCGGCGTTTTGTTCATGCGTTCCAGAAACTATCCGAAATGGTAAATCAGGGTCGTGCGCATGGCGCAATTCGTGACAAAAAAAATCTAAATATTCCATTACCGTACTTCAAAGCATGTCAACCGCTGTTTAAAATCCATTTTTATGCCATTTTTCTCGTAAAAAAAGCGATAATATTCCGACCGGGAATCTCCATTTAGCTAAACAGAGGAAAGAAAACAAAGCTTTCGGTCGACGTGGGCACGAGCCTGAGTCTCACAGTACTGTAACCAGCCACTACCAAACGCGCTACTTTGTTTCAGCCAGAGCCTGCAAAGCCACGATTCAGCATTTTGCAGCCTTCTGAGAGCCTATGGCAGCCGTAGGAAGTGTCACGGTACAGCTAAGATCCTCACTCTTCAATAAACAGAGACAAGAAGAACAACACCTTGTCAGACAGGCCACTTCCTGCATGAAATCTTCTCAGGTTTTTGCCTGCCATATGAGTTCTGTTATACTCACAGACACCATTCAAACAGTTTTAGAAACTTTAGGGTGTTTTCTATCCAAAGCCAATAATTATATGCATATTCTAGTTACTGGGCAGGAGTAGTAACCAGATTAAATCGGGTACGTTTTTTATCCAGCCGTGTCAATACTGCCCCCTAGCCCTAACAGGTTAATAAACAAATTAGGCACATTTGGGCTGTCTTGTAACAACATTTTGAACAGAAATGCAATGGTTCATTGGATCAGTCTAAAACGTGGCACATACATTGCTGCCAAATTGCAGTGGCCAAAATCTACATTGCATCTGGGTTGGAATAATAGGTGATAATAGCTGATAGGTGGGAATGGGAAGTCTGAGAGGTAGAAGATGGGAACAGGAAGTCTAAGAGGTAGAAGGTGGGAACAGGAAGTCTGAGAGGTAGAAGGTGGGAACAGGAAGTCTGAGAGGTAGAAGGTGGGAACAGGTAGTCTGCGAGGTGTAAGATGGGAACAGGAAGTCTGAGAGGTAGAAGGTGGGAACAGGTAGTCTGCGAGGTGGAAGATGGGAACAGGAAGTCTGAGAGGTAGAAGGTAGTAACAGGAAGTCTGAGAGGTAGGAGGTGGGAACAGGAAGTCTGAGAGGTAGAAGGTGGGAACAGGAAGTCTGAGAGGTAGAAGGTGGGAACAGGTAGTCTGAGAGGTAGAAGGTGGGAACAGGAAGTCTGAGAGGTAGAAGGTGGGAACAGGAAGTCTAACAGATGGAAGGTGGGAACAGGAAGTCTGAGAGGTAGCAGGTGGGAACAGGAAGTCTAAAAGATGGAAGGTGGGAACAGGTAGTCTGAGAGGTAGAAGGTGGGAACAGGTAGTCTGAGAGGTGGAAGGTGGGAACAGGAAGTCTGAGAGGTAGCAGGTGGGAACAGGTAGTCTGAGAGGTAGCAGGTGGGAACAGGAAGTCTGAGAGGTAGAAGGTGGAAACAGGAAGTCTAACAGATGGAAGGTGGGAACAGGAAGTCTGAGAGGTAGAAGGTGGGAACAGGAAGTCTGAGAGGTAGCAGGTGGGAACAGGTAGTCTGAGAGGTAGAAGGTGGGAACAGGAAGTCTAACAGATGGAAGGTGGGAACAGGAAGTCTGAGAGGTAGCAGGTGGGAACAGGAAGTCTAACAGATGGAAGGTGGTAACAGGTAGTCTGAGAGGTAGAAGGTGGGAACAGGAAGTCTAACAGATGGAAGGAGGGAACAGGAAGTCTGAGAGGTAGAAGGTGGGAACAGGAAGTCTGAGAGGTAGAAGGTGGGAACAGGAAGTCTGAGAGGTAGGAAGCGGGAACAGGTAGTCTGAGAGGTGGAAGATAGGAACAGGAAGTCTGAGAGGTAGAAGGTGGGAACAGGAAGTCTGAGAGGTAGAAGGTGGGAACAGGAAGTCTGAGAGGTAGAAGGTGGGAACAGGAAGTCTGAGAGGTAGAAGGTGGGAACAGGTAGTCTGAGAGGTAGAAGGTGGGAACAGGAAGTCTGAGAGGTAGAAGGTGGGAACAGGAAGTCTGAGAGGTAGGAGGTGGGAACAGGAAGTCTGAGAGTTACAAGGTGGGAACAGGAAGTCTGAGAGGTAGAAGATTGGAACAGGAAGTCTAAGAGGTAGAAGGTGGGAACAGGAAGTCTGAGAGGTAGAAGGTGGGAACAGGAAGTCTGAGAGGTAGAAGATTGGAACAGGAAGTCTAAGAGGTAGAAGGTGGGAACAGGAAGTCTGAGAGGTAGAAGGTGGTAACAGGTAGTCTGAGAGGTAGAAGGTGGGAACAGGAAGTCTGAGAGGTAGAAGGTGGGAACAGGATGTCTGAGAGGTAGAAGGTGGGAATGGGAAGTCTGAGAGGTAGAAGGTGGGAACCGGTAGTCTGAGAGGTAGCAGGTGGGAACAGGAAGTCTGAGAGGTAGAAGGTGGGAACAGGTAGTCTGAGAGGTAGAAGGTGGTAACAGGAAGTCTGAGAGGTAGAAGGTGGGAACAGGAAGTCTAACAGATGGAAGGTGGGAACAGGAAGTCTGAGAAGTAGCAGGTGGGAACAGGAAGACTAACAGATGGAAGGTGGGAACAGGAAGTCTGAGAGGTAGAAGGTGGGAACAGGAAGTCTGAGCGGTAGAAGGTGGGAACAGGTAGTCTGAGAGGTAGCAGGTGGGAACAGGAAGTCTGAGAGGTAGAAGGTGGGAACAGGAAGTCTGAGAGGTAGGAGGTGGGAACAGGAAGTCTGAGAGGTAGAAGGTGGGAACAGGTAGTCTGAGAGGTGGAAGGTGGGAACAGGAAGTCTGAGAGGTAGAAGGTGGGAACAGGAAGTCTGAGAGGTAGAAGGTGGGAACAGGAAGTCTGAGAGGTAGAAGGTGGGAACAGGTAGTCTGAGAGGTAGAAGGTGGGAACAGGAAGTCTGAGAGGTAGCAGGTGGGAACAGGAAGTCTGAGAGTTGGAAGATGGGAACAGGAAGTCTGAGAGGTAGAAGGTGGGAACAGGAAGTCTGAGAGTTGGAAGATGGGAACAGGAAGTCTGAGAGTTAGAAGGTGGGAACAGGAAGTCTGAGAGGTGGAAGATGGGAACAGGAAGTCTGAGAGGTAGAAGGTGGGAACAGGAAGTCTGAGAGGTAGCAGGTGGGAACAGGTAGTCTGAGAGGTAGAAGGTGGGAACAGGAAGTCTGAGAGGTGGAAGGTGGGAACAGGAAGTCTGAGAGGTGGAAGGTGGGAACAGGAAGTCTGAGAGGTAGAAGGTAGTAACAGGAAGTCTGAGAGGTAGGAGGTGGGAACAGGAAGTCTGAGAGGTAGAAGGTGGGAACAGGAAGTCTGAGAGGTAGAAGGTGGGAACAGGTAGTCTGAGAGGTAGAAGGTGGGAACAGGAAGTCTGAGAGGTAGAAGGTGGGAACAGGAAGTCTAACAGATGGAAGGTGGGAACAGGAAGTCTGAGAGGTAGCAGGTGGGAACAGGAAGTCTAACAGATGGAAGGTGGGAACAGGTAGTCTGAGAGGTAGAAGGTGGGAACAGGTAGTCTGAGAGGTGGAAGGTGGGAACAGGAAGTCTGAGAGGTAGCAGGTGGGAACAGGTAGTCTGAGAGGTAGCAGGTGGGAACAGGAAGTCTGAGAGGTAGAAGGTGGAAACAGGAAGTCTAACAGATGGAAGGTGGGAACAGGAAGTCTGAGAGGTAGAAGGTGGGAACAGGAAGTCTGAGAGGTAGCAGGTGGGAACAGGTAGTCTGAGAGGTAGAAGGTGGGAACAGGAAGTCTAACAGATGGAAGGTGGGAACAAGAAGTCTGAGAGGTAGCAGGTGGGAACAGGAAGTCTAACAGATGGAAGGTGGTAACAGGTAGTCTGAGAGGTAGAAGGTGGGAACAGGAAGTCTAACAGATGGAAGGAGGGAACAGGAAGTCTGAGAGGTAGAAGGTGGGAACAGGAAGTCTGAGAGGTAGAAGGTGGGAACAGGAAGTCTGAGAGGTAGAAGGTGGGAACAGGAAGTCTGAGAGGTAGAAGGTGGGAACAGGTAGTCTGAGAGGTAGAAGGTGGGAACAGGAAGTCTGAGAGGTAGAAGGTGGGAACAGGAAGTCTGAGAGGTAGAAGGTGGGAACAGGAAGTCTGAGAGGTAGAAGGTGGGAACAGGAAGTCTGAGAGGTAGGAGGTGGGAACAGGAAGTCTGAGAGGTAGAAGGTGGGAACAGGAAGTCTGAGAGGTAGAAGGTGGTAACAGGTAGTCTGAGAGGTAGAAGGTGGGAACAGGAAGTCTGAGAGGTAGAAGGTGGGAACAGGAAGTCTAACAGATGGAAGGTGGGAACAGGAAGTCTGAGAGGTAGCAGGTGGGAACAGGAAGTCTAACAGATGGAAGGTGGGAACAGGTAGTCTGAGAGGTAGAAGGTGGGAACAGGTAGTCTGAGAGGTGGAAGGTGGGAACAGGAAGTCTGAGAGGTAGCAGGTGGGAACAGGTAGTCTGAGAGGTAGCAGGTGGGAACAGGAAGTCTGAGAGGTAGAAGGTGGAAACAGGAAGTCTAACAGATGGAAGGTGGGAACAGGAAGTCTGAGAGGTAGAAGGTGGGAACAGGAAGTCTGAGAGGTAGCAGGTAGGAACAGGTAGTCTGAGAGGTAGAAGGTGGGAACAGGAAGTCTAACAGATGGAAGGTGGGAACAAGAAGTCTGAGAGGTAGCAGGTGGGAACAGGAAGTCTAACAGATGGAAGGTGGTAACAGGTAGTCTGAGAGGTAGAAGGTGGGAACAGGAAGTCTAACAGATGGAAGGAGGGAACAGGAAGTCTGAGAGGTAGAAGGTGGGAACAGGAAGTCTGAGAGGTAGAAGGTGGGAACAGGAAGTCTGAGAGGTAGAAAGCGGGAACAGGTAGTCTGAGAGGTGGAAGATAGGAACAGGAAGTCTGAGAGGTAGAAGGTGGGAACAGGAAGTCTGAGAGGTAGAAGGTGGGAACAGGAAGTCTGAGAGGTAGAAGGTGGGAACAGGAAGTCTGAGAGGTAGAAGGTGGGAACAGGTAGTCTGAGAGGTAGAAGGTGGGAACAGGAAGTCTGAGAGGTAGAAGGTGGGAACAGGAAGTCTGAGAGTTAGGAGGTGGGAACAGGAAGTCTGAGAGTTAGAAGGTGGGAACAGGAAGTCTGAGAGGTAGAAGATTGGAACAGGAAGTCTGAGAGGTAGAAGGTGGGAACAGGAAGTCTGAGAGGTAGAAGGTGGGAACAGGAAGTCTGAGAGGTAGAAGGTGGGAACAGGAAGTCTGAGAGGTAGAAGGTGGGAACAGGAAGTCTGAGAGTTAGAAGGTGGGAACAGGAAGTCTGAGAGGTAGAAGGTTGGAACAGGAAGTCTGAGAGGTAGAAGGTGGGAACAGGAAGTCTGAGAGGTAGAAGGTGGGAACAGGAAGTCTGAGAGGTAGAAGGTGGGAACAGGAAGTCTGAGAGGTAGAAGGTGGGAACAGGAAGTCTGAGAGGTAGAAGGTGGGAACAGGAAGTCTGAGAGGTAGGAGGTGGGAACAGGAAGTCTGAGAGGTAGAAGGTGGGAACAGGAAGTCTGAGAGGTAGAAGGTGGTAACAGGTAGTCTGAGAGGTAGAAGGTGGGAACAGGAAGTCTGAGAGGTAGAAGGTGGGAACAGGATGTCTGAGAGGTAGAAGGTGGGAATGGGAAGTCTGAGAGGTAGAAGGTGGGAACAGGAAGTCTGAGAGTTAGAAGGTGGGAACAGGTAGTCTGAGAGGTAGCAGGTGGGAACAGGAAGTCTGAGAGGTAGCAGGTGGGAACAGGAAGTCTGAGAGTTAGAAGGTGGGAACAGGTAGTCTGAGAGGTAGCAGGTGGGAACAGGAAGTCTGAGAGGTAGAAGGTGGGAACAGGAAGTCTAACAGATGGAAGGTGGGAACAGGAAGTCTGAGAGGTAGCAGGTGGGAACAGGAAGTCTAACAGATGGAAGGTGGGAACAGGAAGTCTGAGAGGTAGCAGGTGGGAACAGGAAGTCTGAGAGTTAGAAGGTGGGAACAGGTAGTCTGAGAGGTAGCAGGTGGGAACAGGAAGTCTGAGAGGTAGAAGGTGGGAACAGGAAGTCTAACAGATGGAAGGTGGGAACAGGAAGTCTGAGAGGTAGCAGGTGGGAACAGGAAGTCTAACAGATGGAAGGTGGGAACAGGAAGTCTGAGAGGTAGAAGGTGGGAACAGGAAGTCTGAGACGTAGAAGATGGGAACAGGTAGTCTGAGAGGTAGAAGGTGGGAACAGGAAGTCTGAGAGGTAGAAGGTGGGAACAGGAAGTCTGAGAGGTAGAAGGTGGGAACAGGAAGTCTGAGAGGTAGAAGGTGGGAACAGGTAGTCTGAGAGGTGGAAGGTGGGAACAGGAAGTCTGAGAGGTAGAAGGTGGGAACAGGAAGTCTGAGAGGTAGAAGGTGGGAACAGGAAGTCTGAGAGGTAGAAGGTGGGAACAGGAAGTCTGAGAGGTAGAAGGTGGGAACAGGAAGTCTGAGAGGTAGCAGGTGGGAACAGGAAGTCTGAGAGTTGGAAGATGGGAACAGGAAGTCTGAGAGGTAGCAGGTGGGAACAGGAAGTCTGAGAGTTGGAAGATGGGAACAGGAAGTCTGAGAGTTAGAAGGTGGGAACAGGAAGTCTGAGAGGTGGAAGATGGGAACAGGATGTCTGAGAGGTAGAAGGTGGGAACAGGAAGTCTGAGAGGTAGAAGGTGGGAACAGGTAGTCTGAGAGGTAGAAGGTGGGAACAGGAAGTCTGAGAGGTAGAAGGTGGGAACAGGAAGTCTGAGAGGTAGAAGGTGGGAACAGGAAGTCTGAGAGGTAGAAGGTGGGAACAGGTAGTCTGAGAGGTGGAAGGTGGGGAACAGGAAGTCTGAGAGGTAGAAGGTGGAACAGGAAGTCTGAGAGGTAGCAGGTGGGAACAGGAAGTCTGAGAGTTGGAAGGTGGGAACAGGAAGTCTGAGAGTTAGAAGGTGGGAACAGGAAGTCTGAGAGGTGGAAGATGGGAACAGGAAGTCTGAGAGGTAGAAGGTGGGAACAGGAAGTCTGAGACGAGAAGATGGGAACAGGTAGTCTGAGAGGTAGAAGGTGGGAACAGGAAGTCTGAGAGGTAGAAGGTGGGAACAGGAAGTCTGAGAGGTAGAAGGTGGGAACAGGAAGTCTGAGAGGTAGAAGGTGGGAACAGGTAGTCTGAGAGGTGGAAGGTGGGAACAGGAAGTCTGAGAGGTAGAAGGTGGAACAGGAAGTCTGAGAGGTAGAAGGTGGGAACAGGAAGTCTGAGAGGTAGAAGGTGGGAACAGGTAGTCTGAGAGGTAGAAGGTGGGAACAGGAAGTCTGAGAGGTAGCAGGTGGGAACAGGAAGTCTAAGAGTTGGAAGGTGGGAACAGGAAGTCTGAGAGGTAGCAGGTGGGAACAGGAAGTCTGAGAGTTGGAAGGTGGGAACAGGAAGTCTGAGAGGTAGAAGGTGGGAACAGGAATTCTGAGAGGTGGAAGGTGGGAACAGGAAGTCTGAGAGGTAGAAGGTGGGAACAGGAAGTCTGAGAGGTAGAAGGTGGGAACAGGTAGTCTGAGAGGTAGAAGGTGGGAACAGGAAGTCTGAGAGGTGGAAGGTGGGAACAGGAAGTCTGAGAGGTGGAAGGTGGGAACAGGAAGTCTGAGAGGTAGAAGGTGGGAACAGGTAGTCTGAGAGGTGGAAGGTGGGAACAGGAAGTCTGAGAGGTAGTAGGTGGGAACAGGAAGTCTGAGAGGTAGTAGGTGGGAACAGGAAGTCTGAGAGGTAGAAGGTGGGAAAAGGAAGTCTGAGAGGTAGAAGGTGGGAACAGGAAGTCTGAGAGGTAGAAGGTGGGAACAGGAAGTCTGAGAGGTAGAAGGTGGGAACAGGTAGTCTGAGAGGTAGAAGGTGTGAACAGGAAGTCTGAGAGGTAGAAGGTGGGAACAGGAAGTCTGAGAGATAGAAGGTGGGGACAGGAAGTCTGAGAGGTAGCAGGTGGGAACAGGAAGTCTAAGAGGTGGAAGGTGGGAACAGGAAGTCTGAGAGGTAGAAGGTGGGAACAGGAAGTCTGAGAGGTAGAAGATGGGAACAGGTAGTCTGAGAGGTAGAAGGTGGGAACAGGAAGTCTGAGAGGTGGAAGGTGGGAACAGGAAGTCTGAGAGGTAGAAGGTGGGAACAGGAAGTCTGAGAGGTTGCAGGTGGGAACAGGTAGTCTGAGAGGTAGAAGGTGGGAACAGGAAGTCTGAGAGGTAGAAGGTGGGAACAGGAAGTCTAAGAGGTAGAAGGTGGGAACAGGAAGTCTGAGAGGTAGAAGGTGGGAACAGGAAGTCTGAGAGGTAGAAGGTGGGAACCGGAAGTCTGAGAGGTAGAAGGTGGGAACAGGAAGTCTGAGAGGTAGAAGGTGGGAACAGGAAGTCTGAGAGGTAGAAGGTGGGAACAGGTAGTCTGAGAGGTAGAAGGTGGGAACAGGAAGTCTGAGAGGTTGAAGGTGGGAACAGGTAGTCTGAGAGGTAGAAGGTGGGAACAGGTAGTCTGAGAGGTAGAAGGTAGGAACAGGAAGTCTGAGAGGTAGAAGGTGGGAACAGGAAGTCTGAGAGGTGGAAGGTGGGAACAGGAAGTCTGAGAGGTGGAAGGTGGGAACAGGAAGTCTGAGAGGTAGAAGGTGGGAACAGGTAGTCTGAGAGGTGGAAGGTGGGAACAGGAAGTCTGAGAGGTAGTAGGTGGGAACAGGAACTCTGAGAGGTAGTAGGTGGGAACAGGAAGTCTGAGAGGTAGAAGGTGGGAAAAGGAAGTCTGAGAGGTAGAAGGTGGGAACAGGAAGTCTGAGAGGTAGAAGGTGGGAACAGGAAGTCTGAGAGGTAGAAGGTGGGAACAGGAAGTCTGAGAGGTAGAAGGTGTGAACAGGTAGTCTGAGAGGTAGAAGGTGGGAACAGGAAGTCTGACAGATGGAAGGTGGGAACAGGAAGTCTGAGAGGTAGAAGGTGGGAACAGGAAGTCTGAGAGGTGGAAGGTGGGAACAGGAAGTCTGAGAGGTAGAAGGTGGGAACAGGAAGTCTGAGAGGTGGAAGGTGGAACAGGAAGTCTGAGAGGTAGAAGGTGGGAACAGGAAGTCTGAGAGGTTGAAGGTGGGAACAGGTAGTCTGAGAGGTAGAAGGTGGGAACAGGAAGTCTGAGAGGTAGAAGGTGGGAACAGGAAGTCTGAGAGGTAGAAGGTGGGAACAGGAAGTCTGAGAGGTAGAAGGTGGGAACAGGAAGTCTGAGAGGTAGAAGGTGGGAACCGGTAGTCTGAGAGGTAGAAGGTGGGAACAGGAAGTCTGAGAGGTAGAAGGTGGGAACAGGAAGTCTGAGAGGTAGAAGGTGGGAACAGGTAGTCTGAGAGGTAGAAGGTGGGAACAGGAAGTCTGAGAGGTTGAAGGTGGGAACAGGTAGTCTGAGAGGTAGAAGGTGGGAACAGGTAGTCTGAGAGGTAGAAGGTGGGAACAGGAAGTCTGAGAGGTAGAAGGTGGGAACAGGAAGTCTGAGAGGTAGAAGGTGGGAACAGGAAGTCTGAGAGGTAGAAGGTGGTCACAGGTAGTCTGAGAGGTAGAAGGTTGGGAACAGGAAGTCTGAGAGGTGGAAGGTGGGAACAGGAAGTCTGAGAGGTAGAAGGTGGGAACAGGAAGTCTGAGAGGTAGAAGGTGGGAACAGGAAGTCTGAGAGGTAGAAGGTGGGAACAGGAAGTCTGAGAGGTAGAAGGTGGGAACAGGAAGTCTGAGAGGTAGAATGTGGGAACAAGAAGTCTGAGAGGTAGAAGGTGGGAACAGGTAGTCTGAGAGGTAGAAGGTGGGAACAGGAAGTCTGAGAGGTAGAAGGTGGGAACAGGAAGTCTGAGAGGTAGAAGGTGGGAACAGGTAGTCTGAGAGGTAGAAGGCGGGAAGAGGAAGTCTGAGAGGTAGAAGGTGGGAACAGGTAGTCTGAGAGGTAGAAGGTGGGAACAGGTAGTCTGAGAGGTAGAAGGTGGGAACAGGAAGTCTGAGAGGTAGAAGGTGGGAACAGGTAGTCTGAGAGGTAGAAGGTGGGAACAGGAAGTCTGAGAGGTAGAAGGTGGGCACAGGAAGTCTGAGAGGTAGAAGGTGGGAACAGGAAGTCTGAGAGGTAGAAGGTGGGAACAGGAAGTCTGAGAGGTAGGAGGTGGGAACAGGAAGTCTGAGAGGTAGAAGGTGTGAACAGGAAGTCTGAGAGGTAGAAGGTGGGAACAGGTAGTCTGAGAGGTAGAAGGTGGGAACAGGAAGTCTGAGAGGTAGAAGGTGGGAACAGGAAGTCTAACAGATGGAAGGTGGGAACAGGAAGTCTGAGAGGTAGCATGTGGAAACAGGAAGTCTGAGAGATGGAAGGTGGGAACAGGTAGTCTGAGAGGTAGAAGGTGGGAACAGGTAGTCTGAGAGGTGGAAGGTGGGAACAGGAAGTCTGAGAGGTAGCAGGTGGGAACAGGTAGTCTGAGAGGTAGCAGGTGGGAACAGGAAGTCTGAGAGGTAGAAGGTTGGGAACAGGAAGTCTAACAGGTAGAAGGTGGGAACAGGAAGTCTGAGAGGTAGAAGGTGGGAACAGGAAGTCTGAGAGGTAGAAGGTGGGAACAGGTAGTCTGAGAGGTAGAAGGTGGGAACAGGAAGTCTAACAGATGGAAGGTGGGAACAAGAAGTCTGAGAGGTAGCAGGTGGGAACAGGAAGTCTGACAGGTGGAAGGTGGTAACAGGAAGTCTGAGAGGTAGAAGGTGGGAACAGGAAGTCTAACAGATGGAAGGAGGGAACAGGAAGTCTGAGAGGTAGAAGGTGGGAACAGGAAGTCTGAGAGGTAGAAGGTGGGAACAGGAAGTCTGAGAGGTAGAAAGCGGAACAGGTAGTCTGAGAGGTGGAAGATAGGAACAGGAAGTCTGAGAGGTAGAAGGTGGGAACAGGAAGTCTGAGAGGTAGAAGGTGGGAACAGGAAGTCTGAGAGGTAGAAGGTGGGAACAGGAAGTCTGAGAGGTAGAAGGTGGGGAACAGGTAGTCTGAGAGGTAGAAGGTGGGAACAGGAAGTCTGAGAGGTAGAAGGTGGGAACAGGAAGTCTGAGAGGTAGGAGGTGGGAACAGGAAGTCTGAGAGTTAGAAGGTGGGAACAGGAAGTCTGAGAGGTAGAAGATTGGAACAGGAAGTCTAAGAGGTAGAAGGTGGGAACAGGAAGTCTGAGAGGTAGAAGGTGGGAACAGGAAGTCTGAGAGGTAGAAGATTGGAACAGGAAGTCTGAGAGGTAGAAGGTGGGAACAGGAAGTCTGAGAGCTAGAAGGTGGGAACAGGAAGTCTGAGAGATAGGAGGTGGGAACAGGAAGTCTGAGAGGTAGAAGGTGGGAACAGGAAGTCTGAGAGGTAGAAGGTGGTAACAGGTAGTCTGAGAGGTAGAAGGTGGGAACAGGAAGTCTGAGAGGTAGAAGGTGGGAACAGGATGTCTGAGAGGTAGAAGGTGGGAATGGGAAGTCTGAGAGGTAGAAGGTGGGAACCGGTAGTCTGAGAGGTAGCAGGTGGGAACAGGAAGTCTAACAGATGGAAGGTGGGAACAGGAAGTCTGAGAGGTAGCAGGTGGGAACAGGAAGTCTGAGAGTTAGAAGGTGGGAACAGGTAGTCTGAGAGGTAGCAGGTGGGAACAGGAAGTCTGAGAGGTAGAAGGTGGGAACAGGAAGTCTAACAGATGGAAGGTGGGAACAGGAAGTCTGAGAGGTAGCAGGTGGGAACAGGAAGTCTAACAGATGGAAGGTGGGAACAGGAAGTCTGAGAGGTAGAAGGTGGGAACAGGTAGTCTGAGAGGTAGCAGGTGGGAACAGGAAGTCTGAGAGGTAGCAGGTGGGAACAGGAAGTCTGAGAGGTAGAAGGTGGGAACAGGTAGTCTGAGAGGTAGCAGGTGGGAACAGGAAGTCTGAGAGGTAGAAGGTGGGAACAGGAAGTCTGAGAGGTAGAAGGTGGGAACAGGAAGTCTGAGAGGTAGAAGGTGGGAACAGGAAGTCTGAGAGGTAGCAGGTGGGAACAGGAAGTCTGAGAGGTAGAAGGTGGGAACAGGAAGTCTGAGAGGTAGCAGGTGGGAACAGGAAGTCTGAGAGGTAGAAGGTGGGAACAGGTAGTCTGAGAGGTAGCAGGTGGGAACAGGAAGTCTGAGAGGTAGAAGGTGGGAACAGGAAGTCTAACAGATGGAAGGTGGGAACAGGAAGTCTGAGAAGTAGCAGGTGGGAACAGGAAGTCTAACAGATGGAAGGTGGGAACAGGAAGTCTGAGAGGTAGAAGGTGGGAACAGGAAGTCTGAGACGTAGAAGATGGGAACAGGTAGTCTGAGAGGTAGAAGGTGGTAACAGGTAGTCTGAGAGGTAGAAGGTGGGAACAGGAAGTCTAACAGATGGAAGGAGGGAACAGGAAGTCTGAGAGGTAGAAGGTGGGAACAGGAAGTCTGAGAGGTAGAAGGTGGGAACAGGAAGTCTGAGAGGTAGAAAGCGGGAACAGGTAGTCTGAGAGGTGGAAGATAGGAACAGGAAGTCTGAGAGGTAGAAGGTGGGAACAGGAAGTCTGAGAGGTAGAAGGTGGGAACAGGAAGTCTGAGAGGTAGAAGGTGGGAACAGGAAGTCTGAGAGGTAGAAGGTGGGAACAGGTAGTCTGAGAGGTAGAAGGTGGGAACAGGAAGTCTGAGAGGTAGAAGGTGGGAACAGGAAGTCTGAGAGGTAGGAGGTGGGAACAGGAAGTCTGAGAGTTAGAAGGTGGGAACAGGAAGTCTGAGAGGTAGAAGATTGGAACAGGAAGTCTAAGAGGTAGAAGGTGGGAACAGGAAGTCTGAGAGGTAGAAGGTGGGAACAGGAAGTCTGAGAGGTAGAAGATTGGAACAGGAAGTCTGAGAGGTAGAAGGTGGGAACAGGAAGTCTGAGAGGTAGAAGGTGGGAACAGGAAGTCTGAGAGGTAGGAGGTGGGAACAGGAAGTCTGAGAGGAAGAAGGTGGAAACAGGAAGTCTGAGAGGTAGAAGGTGGTAACAGGTAGTCTGAGAGGTAGAAGGTGGGAACAGGAAGTCTGAGAGGTAGAAGGTGGGAACAGGATGTCTGAGAGGTAGAAGGTGGGAACAGGAAGTCTGAGAGGTAGAAGGTGGGAACAGGATGTCTGAGAGGTAGAAGGTGGGAATGGGAAGTCTGAGAGGTAGAAGGTGGGAACCGGTAGTCTGAGAGGTAGCAGGTGGGAACAGGAAGTCTGAGAGTTAGAAGGTGGGAACAGGTAGTCTGAGAGGTAGCAGGTGGGAACAGGAAGTCTGAGAGGTAGAAGGTGGGAACAGGAAGTCTAACAGATGGAAGGTGGGAACAGGAAGTCTGAGAGGTAGCAGGTGGGAACAGGAAGTCTAACAGATGGAAGGTGGGAACAGGAAGTCTGAGAGGTAGAAGGTGGGAACAGGAAGTCTGAGAGGTAGAAGGTGGTAACAGGTAGTCTGAGAGGTAGAAGGTGGGAACAGGAAGTCTGAGAGGTAGAAGGTGGGAACAGGATGTCTGAGAGGTAGAAGGTGGGAATGGGAAGTCTGAGAGGTAGAAGGTGGGAATCGGTAGTCTGAGAGGTAGCAGGTGGGAACAGGAAGTCTGAGAGTTAGAAGGTGGGAACAGGTAGTCTGAGAGGTAGCAGGTGGGAACAGGAAGTCTGAGAGGTAGAAGGTGGGAACAGGAAGTCTAACAGATGGAAGGTGGGAACAGGAAGTCTGAGAGGTAGCAGGTGGGAACAGGAAGTCTAACAGATGGAAGGTGGTAACAGGTAGTCTGAGAGGTAGAAGGTGGGAACAGGAAGTCTAACAGATGGAAGGAGGGAACAGGAAGTCTGAGAGGTAGAAGGTGGGAACAGGAAGTCTGAGAGGTAGAAGGTGGGAACAGGAAGTCTGAGAGGTAGAAAGCGGGAAGAGGAAGTCTGAGAGGTGGAAGATAGGAACAGGAAGTCTGAGAGGTAGAAGGTGGGAACAGGAAGTCTGAGAGGTAGAAGGTGGGAACAAGAAGTCTGAGAGGTAGAAGGTGGGAACAGGAAGTCTGAGAGGTAGAAGGTGGGAACAGGTAGTCTGAGAGGTAGAAGGTGGGAGCAGGAAGTCTGAGAGGTAGAAGGTGGGAACAGGAAGTCTGAGAGGTAGAAGGTGGGAACAGGAAGTCTGAGAGGTAGAAGGTGGGAACAGGAAGTCTGAGAGGTAGGAGGTGGGAACAGGAAGTCTGAGAGGTAGAAGGTGGGAACAGGAAGTCTGAGAGGTAGAAGGTGGTAACAGGTAGTCTGAGAGGTAGAAGGTGGGAACAGGAAGTCTGAGAGGTAGAAGGTGGGAACAGGAAGTCTAACAGATGGAAGGTGGGAACAGGAAGTCTGAGAGGTAGCAGGTGGAAACAGGAAGTCTAACAGATGGAAGGTGGGAACAGGTAGTCTGAGAGGTAGAAGGTGGGAACAGGTAGTCTGAGAGGTGGAAGGTGGGAACAGGAAGTCTGAGAGGTAGCAGGTGGGAACAGGTAGTCTGAGAGGTAGCAGGTGGGAACAGGAAGTCTGAGAGGTAGAAGGTGGAAACAGGAAGTCTAACAGATGGAAGGTGGGAACAGGAAGTCTGAGAGGTAGAAGGTGGGAACAGGAAGTCTGAGAGGTAGCAGGTAGGAACAGGTAGTCTGAGAGGTAGAAGGTGGAACAGGAAGTCTAACAGATGGAAGGTGGGAACAAGAAGTCTGAGAGGTAGCAGGTGGGAACAGGAAGTCTAACAGATGGAAGGTGGTAACAGGTAGTCTGAGAGGTAGAAGGTGGGAACAGGAAGTCTAACAGATGGAAGGAGGGAACAGGAAGTCTGAGAGGTAGAAGGTGGGAACAGGAAGTCTGAGAGGTAGAAGGTGGGAACAGGAAGTCTGAGAGGTAGAAAGCGGAACAGGTAGTCTGAGAGGTGGAAGATAGGAACAGGAAGTCAGAGGTAGAAGGTGGGAACAGGAAGTCTGAGAGGTAGAAGGTGGGAACAGGAAGTCTGAGAGGTAGAAGGTGGGAACAGGAAGTCTGAGAGGTAGAAGGGGGGAACAGGTAGTCTGAGAGGTAGAAGGTGGGAACAGGAAGTCTGAGAGGTAGAAGGTGGGAACAGGAAGTCTGAGAGGTAGGAGGTGGGAACAGGAAGTCTGAGAGTTAGAAGGTGGGAACAGGAAGTCTGAGAGGTAGAAGATTGGAACAGGAAGTCTAAGAGGTAGAAGGTGGGAACAGGAAGTCTGAGAGGTAGAAGGTGGGAACAGGAAGTCTGAGAGGTAGAAGATTGGAACAGGAAGTCTGAGAGGTAGAAGGTGGGAACAGGAAGTCTGAGAGCTAGAAGGTGGGAACAGGAAGTCTGAGAGGTAGGAGGTGGGAACAGGAAGTCTGAGAGGTAGAAGGTGGGAACAGGAAGTCTGAGAGGTAGAAGGTGGTAACAGGTAGTCTGAGAGGTAGAAGGTGGGAACAGGAAGTCTGAGAGGTAGAAGGTGGGAATGGGAAGTCTGAGAGGTAGAAGGTGGGAACCGGTAGTCTGAGAGGTAGCAGGTGGGAACAGGAAGTCTGAGAGTTAGAAGGTGGGAACAGGTAGTCTGAGAGGTAGCAGGTGGGAACAGGAAGTCTGAGAGGTAGAAGGTGGGAACAGGAAGTCTAACAGATGGAAGGTGGGAACAGGAAGTCTGAGAGGTAGCAGGTGGGAACAGGAAGTCTAACAGATGGAAGGTGGGAACAGGAAGTCTGAGAGGTAGAAGGTGGGAACAGGAAGTCTGAGAGGTAGAAGATGGGAACAGGTAGTCTGAGAGGTAGAAGGTGGGAACAGGAAGTCTGAGAGGTAGAAGGTGGGAACAGGAAGTCTAACAGATGGAAGGTGGGAACAGGAAGTCTGAGAAGTAGCAGGTGGGAACAGGAAGTCTAACAGATGGAAGGTGGGAACAGGAAGTCTGAGAGGTAGAAGGTGGGAACAGGAAGTCTGAGAGGTAGAAGGTGGGAACAGGAAGTCTGAGAGGTAGAAGGTGGGAACAGGTAGTCTGAGAGGTAGAAGGTGGGAACAGGAAGTCTGAGAGGTAGAAGGTGGGAACAGGAAGTCTGAGAGGTAGGAGGTGGGAACAGGAAGTCTGAGAGTTAGAAGGTGGGAACAGGAAGTCTGAGAGGTAGTAGATTGGAACAGGAAGTCTAAGAGGTAGAAGGTGGGAACAGGAAGTCTGAGAGGTAGAAGGTGGGAACAGGAAGTCTGAGAGGTAGAAGATTGGAACAGGAAGTCTGAGAGGTAGAAGGTGGGAACAGGAAGTCTGAGAGCTAGAAGGTGGGAACAGGAAGTCTGAGAGGTAGGAGGTGGGAACAGGAAGTCTGAGAGGTAGAAGGTGGGAACAGGAAGTCTGAGAGGTAGAAGGTGGTAACAGGTAGTCTGAGAGGTAGAAGGTGGGAACAGGAAGTCTGAGAGGTAGAAGGTGGGAACAGGATGTCTGAGAGGTAGAAGGTGGGAATGGGAAGTCTGAGAGGTAGAAGGTGGGAACAGGTAGTCTGAGAGGTAGAAGGTGGGAACCGGTAGTCTGAGAGGTAGCAGGTGGGAACAGGAAGTCTGAGAGTTAGAAGGTGGGAACAGGTAGTCTGAGAGGTAGCAGGTGGGAACAGGAAGTCTGAGAGGTAGAAGGTGGGAACAGGAAGTCTAACAGATGGAAGGTGGGAACAGGAAGTCTGAGAGGTAGCAGGTGGGAACAGGAAGTCTAACAGATGGAAGGTGGGAACAGGAAGTCTGAGAGGTAGAAGGTGGGAACAGGAAGTCTGAGAGGTAGAAGATGGGAACAGGTAGTCTGAGAGGTAGAAGGTGGGAACAGGAAGTCTGAGAGGTAGAAGGTGGGAACAGGATGTCTGAGAGGTAGAAGGTGGGAATGGGAAGTCTGAGAGGTAGAAGGTGGGAACAGGAAGTCTGAGAGGTAGAAGGTGGGAACAGGTAGTCTGAGAGGTAGCAGGTGGGAACAGGAAGTCTGAGAGGTAGCAGGTGGGAACAGGAAGTCTGAGAGGTAGAAGGTGGGAACAGGTAGTCTGAGAGGTAGCAGGTGGGAACAGGAAGTCTGAGAGGTAGAAGGTGGGAACAGGAAGTCTAACAGATGGAAGGTGGGAACAGGAAGTCTGAGAAGTAGCAGGTGGGAACAGGAAGTCTAACAGATGGAAGGTGGGAACAGGAAGTCTGAGAGGTAGAAGGTGGGAACAGGAAGTCTGAGACGTAGAAGATGGGAACAGGTAGTCTGAGAGGTAGAAGGTGGTAACAGGTAGTCTGAGAGGTAGAAGGTGGGAACAGGAAGTCTAACAGATGGAAGGAGGGAACAGGAAGTCTGAGAGGTAGAAGGTGGGAACAGGAAGTCTGAGAGGTAGAAGGTGGGAACAGGAAGTCTGAGAGGTAGAAAGCGGGAACAGGTAGTCTATGAGGTGGAAGATAGGAACAGGAAGTCTGAGAGGTAGAAGGTGGGAACAGGAAGTCTGAGAGGTAGAAGGTGGGAACAGGAAGTCTGAGAGGTAGAAGGTGGGAACAGGAAGTCTGAGAGGTAGAAGGTGGGAACAGGTAGTCTGAGAGGTAGAAGGTGGGAACAGGAAGTCTGAGAGGTAGAAGGTGGGAACAGGAAGTCTGAGAGGTAGGAGGTGGGAACAGGAAGTCTGAGAGTTAGAAGGTGGGAACAGGAAGTCTGAGAGGTAGAAGATTGGAACAGGAAGTCTAAGAGGTAGAAGGTGGGAACAGGAAGTCTGAGAGGTAGAAGGTGGGAACAGGAAGTCTGAGAGGTAGAAGATTGGAACAGGAAGTCTGAGAGGTAGAAGGTGGGAACAGGAAGTCTGAGAGGTAGAAGGTGGGAACAGGAAGTCTGAGAGGTAGGAGGTGGGAACAGGAAGTCTGAGAGGAAGAAGGTGGAAACAGGAAGTCTGAGAGGTAGAAGGTGGTAACAGGTAGTCTGAGAGGTAGAAGGTGGGAACAGGAAGTCTGAGAGGTAGAAGGTGGGAACAGGATGTCTGAGAGGTAGAAGGTGGGAATGGGAAGTCTGAGAGGTAGAAGGTGGGAACAGGTAGTCTGAGAGGTAGCAGGTGGGAACAGGAAGTCTGAGAGTTAGAAGGTGGGAACAGGTAGTCTGAGAGGTAGCAGGTGGGAACAGGAAGTCTGAGAGGTAGAAGGTGGGAAGAGGAAGTCTAACAGATGGAAGGTGGGAACAGGAAGTCTGAGAGGTAGCAGGTGGGAACAGGAAGTCTAACAGATGGAAGGTGGGAACAGGAAGTCTGAGAGGTAGAAGGTGGGAACAGGAAGTCTGAGAGGTAGAAGATGGGAACAGGTAGTCTGAGAGGTAGAAGGTGGGAACAGGAAGTCTGAGAGGTAGAAGGTGGGAACAGGATGTCTGAGAGGTAGAAGGTGGGAATGGGAAGTCTGAGAGGTAGAAGGTGGGAACAGGAAGTCTGAGAGGTAGAAGATTGGAACAGGAAGTCTAAGAGGTAGAAAGTGGGAACAGGAAGTCTGAGAGGTAGAAGGTGGGAACAGGAAGTCTGAGAGGTAGAAGATTGGAACAGGAAGTCTGAGAGGCAGAAGGTGGGAACAGGAAGTCTGAGAGGTAGAAGTGGGAACAGGAAGTCTGAGAGGTAGGAGGTGGGAACCAGGAAGTCTGAGAGGAAGAAGGTGGAACAGGAAGTCTGAGAGGTAGAAGGTGGTAACAGGAAGTCTGAGGTAGCAGGTGGGAACAGGAAGTCTGAGAGGTAGCAGGTGGGAAACAGGAAGTCTGAGAGTTAGAAGGTGGAACAGGAAGTCTGAGAGGTAGGGTGGGAAACAGGAAGTCGAGAGGTAGAAGGTGGGAACAGGAAGCTCAGGAAAGGGAAGGGAACAGGAAGTCTAGAGAGGTAGAAGGTGGAACAGAAGTCTAAGAGGTAGAAGGTGGGAACAGGAAGTCTAGAGAGGTAGAAGGTGGGAACAGGAAGTCTGAGAGGTAGAAGATGGGAACAGGTAGTCTGAGAGGTAGAAGGTGGGAACAGGAAGTCTGAGAGGTAGAAGGTGGGAACAGGAAGTCTGAGAGGTAGAAGGTGGGAACAGGAAGTCTGAGAGGTAGGAGGTGGGAACAGGAAGTCTGAGAGGTAGAAGGTGGGAACAGGAAGTCTGAGAGGTAGAAGGTGGGAACAGGAAGTCTGAGAGGTAGAAGGTGGAAACAGGTAGTCTGAGAGGTAGAAGGTGGGAACAGGAAGTCTGAGAGGTAGCAGGTGGGAACAGGAAGTCTGAGAGGTAGAAGGTGGGAACAGGTAGTCTGAGAGGTAGCAGGTGGGAACAGGAAGTCTGAAGAGGTAGAAGGTGGGAACAGGAAGTCTAACAGATGGAAGGTGGGAACAGGAAGTCTGAGAGAGTAGCAGGTGGGAACAGGAAGTCTAACAGATGGAAGGTGGGAACAGGAAGTCTGAGAGGTAGAAGGTGGGAACAGGAAGTCTGAGAGGTAGAAGATGGGAACAGGTAGTCTGAGAGGTGAAGGTGGGAACAGAGAAGTGGAAGGAAGTCTGAGAGGTAGAAGGTGGGAACAGGGAGTCTGAGAGGTAGAAGGTGGGAACAGGAAGTCTGAGAGGGGAAAATGGTAACAGGAAGTCTGAGAAGGTAGAAGGGGGAACAGGAAGTCTGAGAGGTAGAAGGTGGGAACAGGAAGTCTGAGAGGTAGAAGGTGGGAACAGAAGTCTGAGAGGTGAAAAGAAAGGAGAAAAGATGGAACAGGAAGTCTGAGAGGGAGAAGGTGGGAACAGGAAGTCTGAGAGGTAGAAGGTGGGGAACAGGTAGTCTGAGAGGTAGAAGGTGGGTAACAGGAAGTCTGAGAGGTAGAAGGTGGGAACAGGAAGTCTGAGAGGTGGCAAGGTGGGAACAGGAAGTCTGAGAGGTAGAAGGTGGGAACAGGAAGTCTAACAGATGGAAGGTGGGAACAGGAAGTCTGAGAGGTAGCAGGTGGGAACAGGAAGTCTAACAGATGGAAGGTGGGAACAGGAAGTCTGAGAGGTAGAAGGTGGGAACAGGAAGTCTGAGAGGTAGAAGATGGGAACAGGTAGTCTGAGAGGTAGAAGGTGGGAACAGGAAGTCTGAGAGGTAGAAGGTGGGAACAGGAAGTCTGAGAGGTAGAAGGTGGGAACAGGAAGTCTGAGAGGTAGAAGGTGGGAACAGGAAGTCTGAGAGGTAGAAGGTGGGAACAGGAAGTCTGAGAGGTAGCAGGTGGGAACAGGAAGTCTGAGAGGTAGAAGGTGGGAACAGGTAGTCTGAGAGGTAGCAGGTGGGAACAGGAAGTCTGAGAGGTAGAAGGTGGGAACAGGAAGTCTAACAGATGGAAGGTGGGGAACAGGAAGTCTGAGAGGTAGAAGGTGGGAACAGGAAGTCTAACAGATGGAAGGTGGGAACAGGAAGTCTGAGAGGTAGAAGGTGGGAACAGGAAGTCTGAGAGGTAGAAGGTGGGAACAGGAAGTCTGAGAGGTAGAAGGTGGGAACAGGAAGTCTGAGAGGTAGAAGGTGGGAACAGGAAGTCTGAGAGGTAGAAGGTGGGAACAGGAAGTCTGAGAGGTAGAAGGTGGGAACAGGTAGTCTGAGAGGTAGAAGGTGGGAACAGGAAGTCTGAGAGGTAGAAGGTGGGAACAGGAAGTCTGAGAGGTAGAAGGTGGGAACAGGAAGTCTGAGAGGTAGAAGGTGGGAACAGGAAGTCTGAGAGGTAGAAGGTGGGAACAGGAAGTCTAACAGATGGAAGGTGGGAACAGGAAGTCTGAGAGGTAGAAGGTGGGAACAGGAAGTCTGAGAGGTAGAAGGTGGGAACAGGTAGTCTGAGAGGTAGAAGGTGGGAACAGGAAGTCTGAGAGGTAGAAGGTGGGAACAGGAAGTCTGAGAGGTGGAACAGGAGTCTGAGAGGTAGAAGGTGGGAACAGGAAGTCTGAGAGGTAGAAGGTGGGAACAGGTAGTCTGAGAGGTAGAAGGTGGGAACAGGAAGTCTGAGAGGTAGAAGGTGGGAACAGGTAGTCTGAGAGGTAGAAGGTGGGAACAGGAAGTCTGAGAGGTAGAAGGTGTGGGACAGGAAGTCTAACAGATGGAAGGTGGGAACAGGAAGTCTGAGAAGTAGCAGGTGGGAACAGGAAGTCTAACAGATGGAAGGTGGGAACAGGAAGTCTGAGAGGTAGAAGGTGGGAACAGGAAGTCTGAGAGGTAGAAGATGGGAACAGGTAGTCTGAGAGGTAGAAGGTGGGAACAGGAAGTCTGAGAGGTAGAAGGTGGGAACAGGAAGTCTGAGAGGTAGAAGGTGGGAACAGGAAGTCTGAGAGGTAGAAGGTGGGAACAGGAAGTCTGAGAGGAAGAAGGTGGGAACAGGAAGTCTGAGAGGTAGAAGGTGGGAACAGGAAGTCTGAGAGGTAGAAGGTGGGAACAGGAAGTCTGAGAGGTAGAAGGTGGGAACAGGAAGTCTGAGAGGGGTAGAAGGTGGGAACAGGAAGTCTAACAGGTGGAAGGTGGGAACAGGAAGTCTGAGAGGTAGCAGGTGGGAACAGGAAGTCTAACAGATGGAAGGTGGGAACAGGAAGTCTGAGAGGTAGAAGGTGAGACAGGAGGTGGAGGTGGAAGGGGGGAACAGGAAGTCTGAGAGGTAGATCGAAGCGATGGGAACAGGAAGTCTAACAGATGGAAGGTGGGAACAGGAAGTCTGAGAGGTAGAAGGTGGGAACAGGAAGTCTAACAGATGGAAGGTGGGAACAGGAAGTCTGAGAGGTAGAAGGTGGGAACAGGAAGTCTGAGACGTAGAAGATGGGAACAGGTAGTCTGAGAGGTAGAAGGTGGTAACAGGTAGTCTGAGAGGTAGAAGGTGGGAACAGGAAGTGTAACAGATGGAAGGAGGGAACAGGAAGTCTGAGAGGTAGAAGGTGGGAACAGGAAGTCTGAGAGGTAGAAGGTGGGAACAGGAAGTCTGAGAGGTAGAAAGCGGGAACAGGTAGTCTGAGAGGTGGAAGATAGGAACAGGAAGTCTGAGAGGTAGAAGGTGGGAACAGGAAGTCTGAGAGGTAGAAGGTGGGAACAGGAAGTCTGAGAGGTAGAAGGTGGGAACAGGAAGTCTGAGAGGTAGAAGGTGGGAACCGGTAGTCTGAGAGGTAGAAGGTGGGAACAGGAAGTCTGAGAGGTAGAAGGTGGGAACAGGAAGTCTGAGAGGTAGAAGGTGGGAACAGGTAGTCTGAGAGGTAGAAGGTGGGAACAGGAAGTCTGAGAGGTAGAAGGTGGGAACAGGAAGTCTGAGAGGTAGAAGGTGGGAACAGGAAGTCTGAGAGGTAGAAGGTGGTCACAGGTCGTCTGAGAGGTAGAAGGTGGGAACAGGAAGTCTGAGAGGTAGAAGGTGGTAACAGGTAGTCTGAGAGGTAGAAGGTGGGAACAGGAAGTCTGAGAGGTAGAAGGTGGGAACAGGATGTCTGAGAGGTAGAAGGTGGGAATGGGAAGTCTGAGAGGTAGAAGGTGGGAACAGGAAGTCTGAGAGGTAGAAGGTGGGAACAGGTAGTCTGAGAGGTAGCAGGTGGGAACAGGAAGTCTGAGAGGTAGAAGGTGGGAACAGGAAGTCTAACAGATGGAAGGTGGGAACAGGAAGTCTGAGAGGTAGCAGGTGGGAACAGGAAGTCTAACAGATGGAAGGTGGGAACAGGAAGTCTGAGAGGTAGAAGGTGGGAACAGGAAGTCTGAGAGGTAGAAGGTGGGAACAGGAAGTCTGAGAGGTAGAAGGTGGGAACAGGATGTCTGAGAGGTAGAAGGTGGGAATGGGAAGTCTGAGAGGTAGAAGGTGGGAACCGGTAGTCTGAGAGGTAGAAGGTGGGAACAGGAAGTCTGAGAGGTAGCAGGTGGGAACAGGAAGTCTAACAGATGGAAGGTAGGAACAGGAAGTCTGAGAGGTAGAAGGTGGGAATGGGAAGTCTGAGAGGTAGAAGGTGGGAACAGGAAGTCTGAGAGGTAGAAGGTGGGAACAGGAAGTCTAACAGATGGAAGG
Source organism: Salmo salar (assembly GCF_905237065.1). Classification (NCBI taxonomy): domain Eukaryota; kingdom Metazoa; phylum Chordata; class Actinopteri; order Salmoniformes; family Salmonidae; genus Salmo; species Salmo salar. Next base: position 91,998,234 of record NC_059457.1, read on the forward strand.
TGGGAACAGGAAGTCTGAGAGGTAGAAGGTGGGAACAGGTAGTCTGAGAGGTAGCAGGTGGGAACAGGAAGTCTGAGAGGTAGAAGGTGGGAACAGGAAGTCTAACAGATGGAAGGTGGGAACAGGAAGTCTGAGAAGTAGCAGGTGGGAACAGGAAGTCTAACAGATGGAAGGTGGGAACAGGAAGTCTGAGAGGTAGAAGGTGGGAACAGGAAGTCTGAGACGAAGATGGGAACAGGTAGCTGAGAGGTGAAGGTGGTAACAGGTAGTCTGAGAGGTAGAAGGTGGGAACAGGAAGTCTAACAGATGGAAGGAGGGAACAGGAAGTCTGAGAGGTAGAAGGTTGGAACAGGAAGTCTGAGAGGTAGAAGGTGGGAACAGGAAGTCTGAGAGGTAGAAAGCGGGAACAGGTAGTCTGAGAGGTGGAAGATAGGAACAGGAAGTCTGAGAGGTAGAAGTTGGGAACAGGAAGTCTGAGAGGTAGAAGGTGGGAACAGGAAGTCTGAGAGGTAGAAGGTGGGAACAGGAAGTCTGAGAGGTAGAAGGTGGGAACAGGTAGTCTGAGAGGTAGAAGGTGGGAACAGGAAGTCTGAGAGGTAGAAGGTGGGAACAGGAAGTCTGAGAGGTAGGAGGTGGGAACAGGAAGTCTGAGAGTTCGAAGGTGGGAACAGGAAGTCTGAGAGGTAGAAGATTGGAACAGGAAGTCTAAGAGGTAGAAGGTGGGAACAGGAAGTCTGAGAGGTAGAAGGTGGGAACAGGAAGTCTGAGAGGTAGAAGATTGGAACAGGAAGTCTGAGAGGTAGAAGGTGGGAACAGGAAGTCTGAGAGGTAGAAGGTGGGAACAGGAAGTCTGAGAGGTAGGAGGTGGGAACAGGAAGTCTGAGAGGTAGAAGGTGGGAACAGGAAGTCTGAGAGGTAGAAGGTGGTAACAGGTAGTCTGAGAGGTAGAAGGTGGGAACAGGAAGTCTGAGAGGTAGAAGGTGGGAACAGGAAGTCTGAGAGGTAGAAGGTGGGAACAGGATGTCTGAGAGGTAGCAGGTGGGAACAGGAAGTCTGAGAGGTAGCAGGTGGGAACAGGTAGTCTGAGAGGTAGCAGGTGGTAACAGGTAGTCTGAGAGGTAGAAGGTGGGAACAGGAAGTCTGAGAGGTAGCAGGTGGGAACAGGAAGTCTGAGAGTTAGAAGGTGGGAACAGGTAGTCTGAGAGGTAGCAGGTGGGAACAGGAAGTCTGAGAGGTAGAAGGTGGGAACAGGAAGTCTAACAGATGGAAGGTGGGAACAGGAAGTCTGAGAGGTAGCAGGTGGGAACAGGAAGTCTAACAGATGGAAGGTGGGAACAGGAAGTCTGAGAGGTAGAAGGTGGGAACAGGAAGTCTGAGAGGTAGAAGGTGGGAACAGGTAGTCTGAGAGGTAGAAGGTGGGAACAGGAAGTCTGAGAGGTAGAAGGTGGGAACAGGATGTCTGAGAGGTAGAAGGTGGGAATGGGAAGTCTGAGAGGTAGAAGGTGGGAACAGGTAGTCTGAGAGGTAGAAGGTGGGAACAGGAAGTCTGAGAGGTAGAAGGTGGGAACCGGTAGTCTGAGAGGTAGCAGGTGGGAACAGGAAGTCTGAGAGGTAGAAGGTGGGAACAGGTAGTCTGAGAGGTAGCAGGTGGGAACAGGAAGTCTGAGAGGTAGAAGGTGGGAACAGGAAGTCTAACAGATGGAAGGTGGGAACAGGAAGTCTGAGAGGTAGCAGGTGGGAACAGGAAGTCTAACAGATGGAAGGTGGGAACAGGAAGTCTGAGAGGTAGAAGGTGGGAACAGGAAGTCTGAGACGTAGAAGATGGGAACAGGTAGTCTGAGAGGTAGAAGGTGGGAACAGGAAGTCTGAGAGGTAGAAGGTGGGAACAGGAAGTCTGAGAGGTAGAAGGTGGGAACAGGAAGTCTGAGAGGTAGAAGGTGGGAACAGGTAGTCTGAGAGGTGGAAGGTGGGAACAGGAAGTCTGAGAGGTAGAAGGTGGAACAGGAAGTCTGAGAGGTAGAAGGTGGGAACAGGAAGTCTGAGAGGTAGAAGGTGGGAACAGGTAGTCTGAGAGGTAGAAGGTGGGAACAGGAAGTCTGAGAGGTAGCAGGTGGGAACAGGAAGTCTGAGAGTTGGAAGATGGGAACAGGAAGTCTGAGAGGTAGCAGGTGGGAACAGGAAGTCTGAGAGTTGGAAGATGGGAACAGGAAGTCTGAGAGTTAGAAGGTGGGAACAGGAAGTCTGAGAGGTGGAAGATGGGAACAGGAAGTCTGAGAGGTAGAAGGTGGGAACAGGAAGTCTGAGAGGTAGAAGGTGGGAACAGGTAGTCTGAGAGGTAGAAGGTGGGAACAGGAAGTCTGAGAGGTAGAAGGTGGGAACAGGAAGTCTGAGAGGTAGAAGGTGGGAACAGGAAGTCTGAGAGGTAGAAGGTGGGAACAGGTAGTCTGAGAGGTGGAAGGTGGGAACAGGAAGTCTGAGAGGTAGAAGGTGGAACAGGAAGTCTGAGAGGTAGCAGGTGGGAACAGGAAGTCTGAGAGTTGGAAGATGGGAACAGGAAGTCTGAGAGTTAGAAGGTGGGAACAGGAAGTCTGAGAGGTGGAAGATGGGAACAGGAAGTCTGAGAGGTAGAAGGTGGGAACAGGAAGTCTGAGACGTAGAAGATGGGAACAGGTAGTCTGAGAGGTAGAAGGTGGGAACAGGAAGTCTGAGAGGTAGAAGGTGGGAACAGGAAGTCTGAGAGGTAGAAGGTGGGGAACAGGAAGTCTGAGAGGTAGAAGGTGGGAACAGGTAGTCTGAGAGGTGTAAGGTGGGAACAGGAAGTCTGAGAGGTAGACGGTGGAACAGGAAGTCTGAGAGGTAGAAGGTGGGAACAGGAAGTCTGAGAGGTAGAAGGTGGGAACAGGTAGTCTGAGAGGTAGAAGGTGGGAACAGGAAGTCTGAGAGGTAGCAGGTGGGAACAGGAAGTCTGAGAGTTGGAAGATGGGAACAGGAAGTCTGAGAGGTAGCAGGTGGGAACAGGAAGTCTGAGAGTTGGAAGATGGGAACAGGAAGTCTGAGAGTTAGAAGGTGGGAACAGGAAGTCTGAGAGGTGGAAGATGGGAACAGGAAGTCTGAGAGGTAGAAGGTGGGAACAGGAAGTCTGAGAGGTAGAAGGTGGGAACAGGTAGTCTGAGAGGTTGAAGGTGGGAACAGGAAGTCTGAGAGGTGGAAGGTGGGAACAGGAAGTCTGAGAGGTGGAAGGTGGGAACAGGAAGTCTGAGAGGTAGAAGGTGGGAACAGGTAGTCTGAGAGGTGGAAGGTGGGAACAGGAAGTCTGAGAGGTAGTAGGTGGGAACAGGAACTCTGAGAGGTAGTAGGTGGGAACAGGAAGTCTGAGAGGTAGAAGGTGGGAAAAGGAAGTCTGAGAGGTAGAAGGTGGGAACAGGAAGTCTGAGAGGTAGAAGGTGGGAACAGGAAGTCTGAGAGGTAGAAGGTGGGAACAGGAAGTCTGAGAGGTAGAAGGTGTGAACAGGTAGTCTGAGAGGTAGAAGGTGGGAACAGGAAGTCTGAGAGATAGAAGGTGGGGACAGGAAGTCTGAGAGGTAGCAGGTGGGAACAGGAAGTCTGAGAGGTGGAAGATGGGAACAGGAAGTCTGAGAGGTAGAAGGTGGGAACAGGAAGTCTGAGAGGTGGAAGATGGGAACAGGAAGTCTGAGAGGTAGAAGGTGGGAACAGGAAGTCTGAGAGGTGGAAGATGTGAACAGGAAGTCTGAGAGGTAGAAGGTGGGAACAGGAAGTCTGAGAGGTTGCAGGTGGGAACAGGTAGTCTGAGAGGTAGAAGGTGGGAACAGGAAGTCTGAGAGGTAGAAGGTGGGAACAGGAAGTCTGAGAGGTAGAAGGTGGGAACAGGAAGTCTGAGAGGTAGAAGGTGGGAACAGGAAGTCTGAGAGGTAGAAGGTGGGAACCGGTAGTCTGAGAGGTAGAAGGTGGGAACAGGAAGTCTGAGAGGTAGAAGGTGGGAACAGGAAGTCTGAGAGGTAGAAGGTGGGAACAGGTAGTCTGAGAGGTAGAAGGTGGGAACAGGAAGTCTGAGAGGTTGAAGGTGGGAACAGGTAGTCTGAGAGGTAGAAGGTGGGAACAGGTAGTCTGAGAGGTAGAAGGTAGGAACAGGAAGTCTGAGAGGTAGAAGGTGGGAACAGGAAGTCTGAGAGGTGGAAGGTGGGAACAGGAAGTCTGAGAGGTGGAAGGTGGGAACAGGAAGTCTGAGAGGTAGAAGGTGGGAACAGGTAGTCTGAGAGGTGGAAGGTGGGAACAGGAAGTCTGAGAGGTAGTAGGTGGGAACAGGAACTCTGAGAGGTAGTAGGTGGGAACAGGAAGTCTGAGAGGTAGAAGGTGGGAAAAGGAAGTCTGAGAGGTAGAAGGTGGGAACAGGAAGTCTGAGAGGTAGAAGGTGGGAACAGGAAGTCTGAGAGGTAGAAGGTGGGAACAGGAAGTCTGAGAGGTAGAAGGTGTGAACAGGTAGTCTGAGAGGTAGAAGGTGGGAACAGGAAGTCTGAGAGATAGAAGGTGGGGACAGGAAGTCTGAGAGGTAGCAGGTGGGAACAGGAAGTCTGAGAGGTGGAAGATGGGAACAGGAAGTCTGAGAGGTAGAAGGTGGGAACAGGAAGTCTGAGAGGTGGAAGATGGGAACAGAAGTCTGAGAGGTTAGAAGGTGGGAACAGGAAGTCTGAGAGGTGGAAGATGTGAACAGGAAGTCTGAGAGGTAGAAGGTGGGAACAGGAAGTCTGAGAGGTTGCAGGTGGGAACAGGTAGTCTGAGAGGTAGAAGGTGGGAACAGGAAGTCTGAGAGGTAGAAGGTGGGAACAGGAAGTCTGAGAGGTAGAAGGTGGGAACAGGAAGTCTGAGAGGTAGAAGGTGGGAACAGGAAGTCTGAGAGGTAGAAGGTGGGAACCGGTAGTCTGAGAGGTAGAAGGTGGGAACAGGAAGTCTGAGAGGTAGAAGGTGGGAACAGGAAGTCTGAGAGGTAGAAGGTGGGAACAGGTTGTCTGAGAGGTAGAAGGTGGGAACAGGAAGTCTGAGAGGTTGAAGGTGGGAACAGGTAGTCTGAGAGGTAGAAGGTGGGAACAGGTAGTCTGAGAGGTAGAAGGTGGGAACAGGAAGTCTGAGAGGTAGAAGGTGGGAACAGGAAGTCTGAGAGGTAGAAGGTGGGAACAGGAAGTCTGAGAGGTAGAAGGTGGTCACAGGTAGTCTGAGAGGTAGAAGGTGGGAACAGGAAGTCTGAGAGGTAGAAGGTGGGAACAGGAAGTCTGAGAGGTAGAAGGTGGGAACAGGAAGTCTGAGAGGTAGAAGGTGGGAACAGGAAGTCTGAGAGGTAGAAGGTGGGAACAGGAAGTCTGAGAGGTAGAAGGTGGGAACAGGAAGTCTGAGAGGTAGAAGGTGGGAACAGGAAGTCTGAGAGGTAGAATGTGGGAACAAAAAGTCTGAGAGGTAGAAGGTGGGAACCGGTAGTCTGAGAGGTAGAAGGTGGGAACAGGAAGTCTGAGAGGTAGAAGGTGGGAACAGGAAGTCTGAGAGGTAGAAGGTGGGAACAGGTAGTCTGAGAGGTAGAAGGTGGGAACAGGAAGTCTGAGAGGTAGAAGGTGGGAACAGGTAGTCTGAGAGGTAGAAGGTGGGAACAGGTAGTCTGAGAGGTAGAAGGTGGGACCAGGAAGTCTGAGAGGTAGAAGGTGGGAACAGGAAGTCTGAGAGGTAGAAGGTGGGAACAGGAAGTCTGAGAGGTAGAAGGTGGTCACAGGTAGTCTGAGAGGTAGAAGGTGGGAACAGGAAGTCTGAGAGGTAGAAGGTGGGAACAGGAAGTCTGAGAGGTAGAAGGTGGGAACCGGAAGTCTGAGAGGTAGAAGGTGTGAACAGGAAGTCTGAGAGGTAGAAGGTGGGAACAGGAAGTCTGAGAGGTAGAAGGTGGGAACAGGAAGTCTGAGAGGTAGAAGGTGGGAACAGGAAGTCTAACAGATGGAAGGTGGGAACAGGAAGTCTGAGAGGTAGCATGTGGGAACAGGAAGTCTGAGAGGTAGAAGGTGGGAACAGGAAGTCTGAGAGGTAGCAGGTGGGAACAGGAAGTCTGAGAGGTAGAAGGTGGGAACAGGAAGTCTGAGAGGTAGAAGGTGGGAACAGGAAGTCTGAGAGGTAGAAGGTGGGAACAGGAAGTCTGAGAGGTAGAAGGTTGGGAACAGGAAGTCTGAGAGGTAGAAGGTGGGAACAGGAAGTCTGAGAGGTAGAAGGTGGGAACAGGAAGTCTGAGAGGTAGAAGATGGGAACAGGAAGTCTGAGAGGTAGAAGATGGGAACAGGTAGTCTGAGAGGTAGAAGGTGGGAACAGGAAGTCTGAGAGGTAGCAGGTGGGAACTGGAAGTCTGAGAGGTAGAAGGTGGGAACAGGAAGTCTGAGAGGTAGAAGGTGGGAACAGGCAGATATCATATTTGGTCACGCACTAATTACCATTCAGGAAATGTAATTTACGTCATGACACAATGTCAACAGAACAGACAGATACATAGAGGTAGTACCTGGAGGACTATACATACATACAACACACAGAGGAGAGACACCAACACAAAGAGGAGAGACACCAACACACAGAGGAGAGACACCAACACATAGAGGGGAGACACCAACACACAGAGGAGAGACACCAACACACAGAGGAGAGACACCAACACACAGAGGAGAGACACCGACACACAGAGGAGAGACACCGACACACAGAGGAGAGACACCAACACACAGAGAGGAGAGACACCAACACACAGAGCAGAGACACCGACACACAGAGGAGAGACACCGACACACAGAGGAGAGACACCAACACACAGAGAGGAGAGACACCAACACACAGAGGAGAGACACCAACACACAGAGGAGAGACACCAACACACAGAGGAGAGACACCAACACACAGAGGAGAGACACCAACACACAGAGGAGAGACAACAACACACAGAGGAGAGACACCGACACACAGAGTAGTTAAGGTTTAAATGGTCAAAGGGAAAGGTTGACAGATTCAGCTCTGAGAAAAGCCTGTCACACAAGGACATGCTGTATCTCATGTCCCTGCCGTGGTGGCATTGACTGAACAGCCACACAGATGAATGCATTAACACCACAGAGGGAATCAATTACTTCATTTCCTCTGACAATCCAAGGCTGCTGCAGCTACCGAGGACTTACATCTGGATTCTCATGTGTTCTACAACAACAGACTCTGATTACAATGGGGAACAGATTTGAATGGCAGGCTTCTCCTGCATTATGGACGTCCCTATAAATGAACGATGAGCTTCTCTCTCTCAGAGATCTGGAAACATTTTAAGCGTGTGTTTTGTTAGACGGATTTCCAGCGTGTTCCAGAAGTGTGAACGTGACACGGAGACTCTGGAAGCCTCATGGAGAACGTCACATCTCCAGCCAAACTCACAGAATGAGGAGCCCAGAAAACCTTATCCCATATCATCCGAGGAAGATTGAGTGAGGCGGGAGAGAGAGAGAGAGAGAGAGAGAGAGAGAGAGAGAGAGAGAGAGAGAGAGAGAGAGAGAGAGAGAGAGAGAGAGAGAGAGAGAGAGAGAGAGAGAGAGAGAGAGAGAGAGAGAGAGAGAGAATAGGAGAGAGAGAGAGAGAGAGAGAGAGAGAGAGAATAGAGAGAGAGAGAGAGAGAGAGAGAGAGAGAGAGAGAGAGAGAGAGAGAGAGAGAGAG
>NC_059457.1:92010962-92088462 GCF_905237065.1 Salmo salar
AATAACATGGCTATATACAGGAAGAACCAGGTAATACCATGACTATATACAGGAAGTACCACGTAATAACATGGCTATATACAGGAAGTACCCGTAATAACATGGCTATATACAGGAAGTATCAGGTAATAACATGGATATATACATGAACTACCAGGTAATAACATGGATATATACAGGAAGTACCACGTAAAACACATGGCTATATACAGGAAGTACCAGGTAATAACATGGATATATACCGGAATTACCAGGTAATAACATGGTTATATACAGGAAGTACCACATAATAACATGGCTATATACAGGAAGTACCAGGTAATAACATGGTTATATACAGGAAGTACCAAGTAATATCATGGCTATATACAGGAAGTACCAGGTAATAACATGACTATATACAGGAAGCACCAGGTAATAACATGGTTATATACAGGAAGTACCACGTAATAACATGGCTATATACAGGAAGTACCAGGTAATAACATGCTATATATAGGAAGTACCAGGTAATAACATGACTATATACAGGAAGTACCAGGTAATAATATGGCTATATACAGGGAGTACCAGGTAATAACATGGCTATATACAGGGAGTACCAGGTAATAACATGACTATATACAGGAAGTACCAGGTAATAATATGGTTATATACAGGGAGTACCAGGTAATAACATGACTATATACAGGAAGTACCAGGTAATAATATGGCTATATACAGGGAGTACCAGGTAATAACATGGTTATATACAGGGAGTACCAGGTAATAACATGGCTATACACAGGGAGTACCAGGTAATAACATGGTTATATACAGGGAGTACCAGGTAATAACATGGCTATATACAAGGAGTACCAGGTAATAACATGGTTATATACAGGAAGTACCAGGTAATAATATGGCTATATACAGGGAGTACCAGGTAATAACATGGCTATACACAGGGAGTACCAGGTAATAACATGGCTATACACAGGAACCAGGTCTTTCATCAGGGTGTTACTACCACTGTGAACAGTAGCCAGGTCTTTCATCAGGGTGTTACTACCACTGTGAACAGTAGCCAGGTCTTTCATCAGGGTGTTACTACCACTGTGAACAGTAGCCAGGTCTTTCATCAGGGTGTTACTACCACTGTGAACAGTAGCCAGGTCTTTCATCAGGGTGTTACTACCACTGTGAACAGTAGCCAGGTCTTTCATCAGGGTGTTACTACCACTGTGAACAGTAGCCAGGTCTTTCATCAGGGTGTTACTACCACTGTGAACAGTAGCCAGGTCTTTCATCAGGGTGTTACTACCACTGTGAACAGTAGCCAGGTCTTTCATCAGGGTGTTACTACCACTGTGAACAGTAGCCAGGTCTTTCATCAGGGTGTTACTACCACTGTGAACAGTAGCCAGGTCTTTCATCAGGGTGTTACTACCACTGTGAACAGTAGCCAGGTCTTTCATCAGGGTGTTACTACCACTGTGAACAGTAGCCAGGTCTTTCATCAGGGTGTTACTACCACTGTGAACAGTAGCCAGGTCTTTCATCAGGGTGTTACTACCACTGTGAACAGTAGCCAGGTCTTTCATCAGGGTGTTACTACCACTGTGAACAGTAGCCAGGTCTTTCATCAGGGTGTTACTACCACTGTGAACAGAACAGTAGTCAGGTCTTTCTGTCTTTCCCTGCTCTCTGCTCCCTGAACATGGTCTCCCTTGCAGTTGAAAGTCGGGAAGTTGATGAAAAGCTTCTTAATTATTAAAACAAACATGTTTCAACCTATAGCCTTCATCAAGGTTTTATTCCGACCGTGAACAGAACATTAGCCAGGTGTTGTCTTTTCTTTCCTGCTCCCTGAACATGGTCTAAGAAAACACCTTTTGTCATAAGTGGAGCAGATAACTAATGATTCCCCCTATCCTCTACAGAGTTAAACAATCCACAGCTTGATCACTGTTACAGCAGATGTCACCGGGTCTCTCTCTCTCTCTCTCTCTCTGTCTATCTCTCTCTCTGTCTCTCTGTCTCTCTCTCTCTCTCTGTCTGTCTCTCTCTCTCTCTCTCTCTCTCTCTCTCGCTCTCTCTCTCTGTCTCTCTGTCTCTCTCTCTCTCTCTCTCACACTATCTCTCGCTCTCTCTCCCTTTCTCTCTCTCTCTCTTTCTCTCTCTTTTTCTCTCTCGCTCTCTCTCTCTTTCTCTCGCTCTCTCTATCTCACTCTCTCTCTCGCACTTCTCTCTCTCTCTCTCTCTCTCTCTCTCTCTCTCTCTCTGTGTACCAAAGACAAACCTACAGTGTCCACAGTGGCCTCTGAGCCCCTCACTATACATCACTATATATCTCATTATTTCTCAGACCCAGGCTGTAGCAGTGAGTGTCCTGTTCCTAGTGACTTGATGGAATATTTGAGAGACGTATCTCTGTCCCTAGACGCCGCCTATAAAGGAGAACTGCCCCTCTCTGATTTGGCCTCATTTTTATGGCTTGCTCCTCAACAAATACTGGCGGCCATGACAGAAGGCAAAACGTGAGTTGTCTTGGGGGGGGGTAGACGGGGGATGTTTCTTGGGTGTGTCCTTGCCATCACCAAGACACACCCATCTGACAGTACCTGCAGCCGTTTTCCCCTCCCACTTCATCACAACAAACAAACCTCCTGCAGGTCGACGTTCATTAACTACAGGCAGATGTATGGAGAGATGCCTTAGGAAGAGTTGAATAGGTCAGTAGCCTGCAGAGTAATAGGACAAGAATGCAACAGCTGAATTTAAGTAGTAAGTATTCTAAACTAAATGTTTTGATAGCTGTTCCTATAAGTTTTACTACAGATGTAGTCACAGGTCCATGTAGAATAAACAACCCTTTACATAATACAGTAGAATCAGTGTTCTGTTAATATAACAACGTGAACCTTTCATCTTTTACTGTCATTTCCAGCCGATACAGATATACTGCGTCTAGCATTTTGGCTGGTGGTAATGGGGTTACCATGGTAACATGTCAGATTGGTCATACATTCCTGTCTGGTGGTAATGTTTCTACCATGGTAACATGTCAGAGTGGTCATACCTTCCTGTCTGGTGGTAATGGGGTTACCATGGTAACATGTCAGAGTGGTCATACCTTCCTGTCTGGTGGTAATGGGGTTACCATGGTAACATGTCAGAGTGGTCATACCTTCCTGTGTGCTGTCCCGCATTCAACAGCAGTTCCCTGATCCTGGTTCAGAATACTCAGGGTTTCTCCCTCCTCATATTGACTGATCCTGGTCCAGAATACACAGGGTTTCTCCCTCCCCATATTGACTGATCCTGGTTCAGAATACACAGGGTTTCTCCCTCCTCATATTGACTGATACCTGATCCTGGTTCAGAATACACAGGGTTTCTCCCACCTCATATTGACTGATCCTGGTCCAGAATACTCAGGGTTTCTCCCTCCTCATATTGACTGATACCTGATCCTGGTTCAGAATACTCAGGGTTTCTCCCACCTCATATTGACTGATACCTGATCCTGGTTCAGAATACACAGGGTTTCTCCCTCCTCATATTGACTGATCCTGGTCCAGAATACACAGGGTTTCTCCCTCCTCATATTGACTGATCCTGGTCCAGAATACACAGGGTTTCTCCCTCCTCATATTGACTGATCCTGGTCCAGAATACACAGGGTTTCTCCCTCCTCATATTGACTGATCCTGGTCCAGAATACACAGGGTTTCTCCCTCCCCATATTGACTGATCCTGGTCCAGAATACACAGGGTTTCTCCCTCCTCATATTGACTGATACCTGATCCTGGTTCAGAATACACAGGGTTTCTCCCTCCCCATTCCCCAAGTTATCTTGCCTAGCCGAGGTATTATAATCTCTGACCAACTCCCAGATAAGAACATCTCACTCTATTCTAAATATTTACCAATCTGGTTTTAAATTTGGACATAGAACTGTTTCAGCCACTACGTTTGTTTCGAATGATATGTCAAAATAACCCTAACCCTAACCCTAACCTAGATCATAAAAAAACATTGACCATTTCCCTACTCATTCAAAGACGGTCTGAAACGGGCCTGGAATCAGGAGTCTTACAAAACGGTTTAAGAACTATTTAACAGACAGGATACAATGTGTGCTTTCTGACGGCATCAAGTCTAGTTTCCTGGATGTTATGAATGGTGTACCTCAGGGGTTTGATTTTGGGACCTGCTCTTTTCACTGCTGATATAAATAATATTGGTCTGTGCGTTAAATCCTGTAATAATCATCTGTATGCAGACGATACGGTTATGTATGCCATTGCACAAGCTATTGACCAAGCTATGCTATAGCTGTCACGTCCTGACCTGTCACGTCCTGACCAGTATAAGGTTAATTGGTATTGTAGTTTGGTCAGGACGTGGCAGAGGGTATTCGTTTTATGTGGTTCGGGGTGGTGTGTTTTGTTGAAGGGGCATTTGGTTTAAGTATTCCGGGGTTTTTTGGGCACTGTTTGGTTTTCAGGTATTCTATGATTTTGTCTAGTATGTCTGTTTCTATGTTTGGTTAATTGGGGTTGGGACTCTCAGTTGAAGGCAGGTGTTGTCTATCTGCCTTTGATTGAGAGTCCCATATATGAGGGTGTGTTTGTGTTTGTTATTTGTGGGTGATTGTTCTGTGTTGAGCTTTATGCTTTGCCAGACTGTTTGTTGTTCGTTCGTTCTAGTTCTTTGTTATTTTGGTGTTCATTTTGTATTTATTAATAAGCAAGATGAGCATACACATACCTGCTGCGTTTTGGTCCTCCATTTCCAACGACAAGCGTGACAGAATCACCCACCAACTATGGACCAAGCAGCAGAAGAAGGAGCAGAGGGACTTCGAGTTGGACTGGCGGGAGAAGTGGACCTGGGAGGAAGTACTGGACGGGGCCGGACCTTGGCACCAGGCTGGGGATTATCGCCGCCCGCAGTGGGAAATTGAGGCAGCCAAGGCAGAGAGGCGGAGGTACGAGGCCATGGACGCGCTGAGGGTGAAGCACGAGAGGCACCCCCAATACATTTTTTTGGGGGGGCACACGGGTAGTTTGGCTAGGCATAGGAAGAGCCGGAAGCCAGCTACCCGTGGTTATATGGAGGAGCGTATGGGGTGGAGAGCGCCATGTTTCGCTGAGGAGTGCACTCTCACCCATACGCACGCACAGTCCGGTGCGCGTTGTTCCAGCCCCTCGCAGGTGCCGTGCTAGAGCGGGCATCCAGCCTGGTAGGAGGATGCCTACGCAGCGCATCTGGTCGCCGGTACACCTCCGAGGACCAGGCTACCCAACTCCCGCTTTACGCACGGCTACCATCAGGCCCCTGCACAGCCCAGTCTGCCCTGTACCAGCACCCCGCTCGTACAGGGCTACTAGTTCCATCCAGCCAAGACGGGTTGTGCAGGAGGTAAGATCAAGACCGACTGTGCGCCTCTATAGCCCTGGGTTTCCAGCTCCTGTCTCTCGTGCGGACCCGGAAGTGCGTCAACCCAGTCCGACTCGTCCTGTTCCCACTCCCCGCACTAGCCTTCAAGTGCGTGAACCCAGCCACGCCAGTCAACAGTCACCGGAGCTGCCCGCCAGTCAACAGTCGTCATCAGAGCTGCCCGTCAGTCAACAGTCGTCATCAGAGCTGCCCGTCAGTCAACAGTCGTCATCAGAGCTGCCCGCCAGTCAACAGTCGTCATCAGAGCTGCCCGCCAGTCAACAGTCGTCATCAGAGCTGCCCGCCAGTCAACAGTCGTCATCAGAGCTGCCCGCCAGTCAACAGTCGTCGGAGTTGCCCGCCAGTCAACAGTCGTCGGAGTTGCCCGCCAGTCAACAGTCGTCGGAGTTGCCCGCCAGTCAACAGTCGTCGGAGTTGCCCGCCAGTCAACAGTCGTCGGAGTTGCCCGCCAGTCAACAGTCGTCGGAGCTGCCCGCCAGTCAACAGTCGTCGGAGCTGCCCGCCAGTCAACAGTCGTCAGAGCTGCCCGCCAGTCAACAGTCGCCAGAGAGGTCAGACTGCGCTGAACTGCCGGAGTGGCCAGACTGCGCTGAACTGCCGGAGTGGCCAGACTGCGCTGAACTGCCGGAGTGGCCAGACTGCGCTGAACTGCCGGAGTGGCCAGACTGCGCTGAACTGCCGGAGTGGCCAGACTGCCCTGAACTGCCGGAGTGGCCAGACTGCCCTGAACTGCCGGAGTGGCCAGACTGCCCTGAACTGCCCCGAGTTGCCAGACTGCCCTGAACTGCCCCGAGTTGCCAGACTGCCCTGAACTGCCCCGAGTTGCCAGACTGCCCTGAACTGCCCCGAGTTGCCAGACTGCCCTGAACTGCCCCGAGTTGCCAGACTGCCCTGAACTGCCCCGAGTTGCCAGACTGCCCAGACTGTGCCGAGTTGCCAGACTGCCCAGACTGTCCCGAGTTGCCAGACTGCCCAGACTGTCCCGAGTTGCCAGACTGCCCCGAGTTGCCAGACTGCCCAGACTGCCCCGAGTTGCCAGACTGCCCAGACTGTCCCGAGTTGCCAGACTGCCCAGACTGTCCCGAGTTGCCAGACTGTCCCGAGTTGCCAGACTGCCCCGACTGTCCCGAGTTGCCAGACTGCCCCGACTGTCCCGAGTTGCCAGACTGCCCCGACTGTCCCAAATTGCCAGACTGCCCCGACTGTCCCGAGTTGCCAGACTGCCCCGACTGTCCCGAGTTGCCAGACTGTCTCGAGTTGCCAGACTGCCCCGACTGTCTCGAGTTGCCAGACTGCCCCGACTGTCTCGAGTTGCCAGACTGCCCCGACTGTCTCGAGTTGCCAGACTGCCCCGACAGCCTGGAACGGCCTGAGCCAGAGCCACCTCCAGAGATAGGTGGGTTGGGGAGGGGGGGTGTAGCACATTGCCGTCGGTGACGGCAGCCACCCTCCCTTCCCTCCCTTTAGTAAGGGGGAATTTTTCTTTTGGTGTTGCTTGCGGTTATTTTTGTTAAGGTGCTTCCGGGGTTAGCACCTTTAAGGGGGGGGGGGTACTGTCACGTCCTGACCAGTATAAGGGTAATTGGTATTGTAGTTTGGTCAGGACGTGGCAGAGGGTATTCGTTTTATGTGGTTCGGGGTGGTGTGTTTTGTTGAAGGGGCATTTGGTTGAAGTATTCCGGGGTTTTTGGGCACTGTTTGGTTTTCAGGTATTCTATGATTTTGTCTAGTATGTCTGTTTCTATGTTTGGTTAATTGGGGTTGGGACTCTCAGTTGAAGGCAGGTGTTGTCTATCTGCCTTTGATTGAGAGTCCCATATATGAGGGTGTGTTTGTGTTTGTTATTTGTGGGTGATTGTTCTGTGTTGAGCTTTATGCTTTGCCAGACTGTTTGTTGTTCGTTCGTTCTAGTTCTTTGTTATTTTGGTGTTCATTTTGTATTTATTAAAAAACAAGATGAGCATACACATACCTGCTGCGTTTTGGTCCTCCATTTCCAACGACAAGCGTGACATAACCATAGTAAGATGTTATTTTCTATGGTAGAGTAGGTCAGGGCGTGACAGGGGGTGTTTTGTGTTTTTCCTATGTTTTGTATATCTATGTTTAGGTTCTAGTTTTCTATTTCTATGTTATTGTTTTTTGGGATGATCTCCAATTAGAGGCAGCTGATCCTCGTTGTCTCTAATTGGAGATCATACTTAAGTAGTTTTTTTTTTCCACCTGTATTTTGTGGGTAGTTGTTTTGTATTTGTTACCTGACGGAGCTGTTGGCTTTTCGTTTTGTTTCTTTTTGTTCTAGTGTTTCATTGTTTTAATAAATTCATCATGAGCAATCAACACGCTGCGCTTTGGTCCCCTCTCTACGACAGCCGTTACAATAGCTGCAATCTGATTTGGTTAGATTACAGAATTCCCTTGTCGATTTAAAACTGAATGCCGGCTAAACTAAATATACTCCACCGTTCAAAAGTTTGGGGTCACTTAGAAATGTCCTTGTTTTTGAAAGGAAAGCACTTTTTTTTTTGTTCATAAAAAAAACATCAAATTGATCAGAAATACAGTGTAGACATTGTTCATGTTGTAAATGACTATTGTAGCTGGAAACGGCTGATTTTTAATGGAATATCTACATAGGAGTACAGAGGCCCATTATCAGCAACCATCTCTCCTGTGTTCCAATGGCACTTTGCGTTAGCTAATACAAGTTTATCATTTTAAAAGGCTAATTGATCATTAGAAAACCCTTTTGCAATTATGTTAGCACAGCTGAAAACTGTTGTTCTGATTAAACAAACAATAAAACTGTCCTCCTTTAGACTAGTTGAGTATCTGGAGCATCAGCATTTGTGGATTTGATTAAAGACTCAAAATGGCCAGAAACAAAGAACTTTCTTCTGAAACTCGTCAGTCTATTCTTGTTCTGAGAAATTAAAGCTATTCCATGCGAGAAATTGCTAAGAAACTGAAGATTTCGAACAACGCTGTGTAACTACTCCCTTCACAGAACAGCGCAAACTGGCCCTAACCAGAATAGAAAGAGGAGTGGGAGGCCCCCGGTGCACAACTGAGCAAGAGGACAAGTACATTAGAGTGTCTAGTTTGAGAAACAGATGCCTCACAAGTCCTCAACTGGCAGCATCATTAAGGTGACTCTGGGATGCTGTACTGCTAGACAGAGTTGCAAAGAAAAAGCCATATCTCAGATGGGCCAATAAAAATAAAAAGATTAAGATGGGCAAAAGAACACAGACACTGGACAGAGGAACTCTGCAGATTGTACAGTCAACTTTCCTGCCAGTTCTTGGCTATGGTAACACCATTTATCAGAATGCAACAGCCATGGGGCCTCCCAAGTGGCGAAGCGGTCAAAGGCACTGCATTGAGCTGGAGGCGTCACTACACCCAGGTTGCACGAGTTTCATCCCACACATTGGTGAGGCTGCTACATTCTACAGCAACCAATGTTAAACTATACAGCTTGATACATTCTACAGTAACCAATGTTAAACTATACACCTTGATACATTCTACAGTAACCAATGTTAAACTATACAGCTTGATACATTCTACAGTAACCAATGTTAAACTATACACCTTGATACATTCTACAGCAACCAATGTTAAACTATACACCTTGATACATTCTACAGTAACCAATATTAAACTATACACCTTGATACATTCTACAGTAACCAATGTTAAACTATACACCTTGATACATTCTACAGTAACCAATGTTAAACTATACAGCTTGATACATTCTACAGTAACCAATGTTAAACTACACACCTTGATACATTCTACAGTAACCAATATTTAACTATACACCTTGATACATTCTACAGTAACCAATGTTAAACTATACAGCTTGATACATTCTACAGTAACCAATATTAAACTATACACCTTGATACATTCTACAGTAACCAATGTTAAACTATACACCTTGATACATTCTACAGTAACCAATGTTAAACTATACAGCTTGATACATTCTACAGTAACCAATGTTAAACATAACTGGCTACATTTAAGTAAATTACATTCTACAGTAACCAATGTTAAATTATTGAAAAGTAACCAATGTTAAACTATACAGCTTGATACATTCTACAGTAACCAATGTTAAACTATACACCTGGCTACATTCTACAGTAACCAATGTTAAACTATACAGCTTGATACATTCTACAGTAACCAATGTTAAACTATACACCTGGCTACATTCTACAGTAACCAATGTTAAACTATACACCTTGATACATTCTACAGTAACCAATATTAAACTATACACCTTGATACATTCTACAGTAACCAATGTTAAACTATACACCCGTCACGTCCTGGCCAGTATAAGGGTTAATTGGTATTGTAGTTTGGTCAGGACGTGGCAGAGGGTATTTGTTTTATGTGGTTCAGGGTGGTGTGTTAGTTAGGAGGGCGTTTGATTTATTATTTCCGGGTTTTGAGTTATGGTCTATGTTGATGTATTTCTATGTGTAGTCTGGTTGATCTGTTTCTATGTTGAGTTAATTGGGGTGGACTTCCAATTGAAGGCAGCTGTGTGGTGTTGCCTTTGATTGGAAGTCCTATATTAGTTGGGTGTGTTTGTCTGTGTATTGGTGGGAGATTGTTCCGTGTTTAGTGTGTGTAAACTTAACAGGACTGTCAGTGTATCGTGCGTTCGTTTTTGTTATTTTGTATGTTCGTTTTTGAGTTTATTAAATGTTCAAAAATGAACCATCTCAACTCTGCTGCATATTGGTCCTCATTTTCCGATGATGATTTCGCCATATCGTCCTCCGAACTAACACACCACCCTGAACCACATAAAACAAATACCCTCTTCCTCGTCCTGACCAAACTAAAATGACAATTAACCCTTATACTGGCCAGGACGTGACAACACCTTGATACATTCTACAGTAACCAATGTTAAACTATACAGCTTGATACATTCTACAGTAACCAATGTTAAACTATACACCTGGCTACATTCTACAGTAACCAATGTTAAACTATACACCTGGCTACATTCTACAGTAACCAATGTTAAACTATACACCTTGATACATTCTACAGTAACCAATATTAAACTATACACCTTGATACATTCTACAGTAACCAATGTTAAACTATACAGCTTCATACATTCTACAGTAACCAATGTTAAGCTATACGCCTGGCTCCATTCTACAGCAACCAATGTTAAACTATACACCTTGATATATTCTACAGTAACCAATTTTAAACCTTAGACCTTGCCAATATTAATATTGGTTACTGTAGAATGACTACAGGATAATTCATCCCAACTGTAGAGGTTTGAGGAGCCTGGGGGGAGAGCTGCATGACTACAGGGGGATTCATCCCAACTGTAGAGGTTTGAGGAGCCTGGGGGAGTCTTCATGACTACAGGGGGATTCATCCCAACTGTAGAGGTTTGAGGAGCCTGGGTGGAGAGCTGCATGACTACAGGGGGATTCATCCCAACTGTAGAGGTTTGAGGAGGCTGGGGGGAGAGCTGCATGACTACAGGGGGATTCATCCCAACTGTAGAGGATAGAGGAGCCGGTGGGAGTCTGCATGACTACAGGGGGATTCATCCCAACTGTAGAGGATTGAGGAGCCTGGGAGAGCTGCATGACTACAGGGGGATTCATCCCAACTGTAGAGGATAGAGGAGCCTGGGGGAGTCTGCATGACTACAGGGGGATTCATCCCAACTGTAGAGGATAGAGGAGCCTGGGGGAGTCTGCATGACTACAGGGGGATTCATCCCAACTGTAGAGGATTGAGGAGCCTGGGGGAGTCTGCATGACTACAGGGGGATTCATCCCAACTGTAGAGGTTTGATGAGCCTGGGGGAGTCTGCATGACTACAGGGGGATTCATCCCAACTGTAGAGGATAGAGGAGCCTGGGGGAGTCTGCATGACTACAGGGGGATTCATCCCAACTGTAGAGGATAGAGGAGCCTGGGGGAGTCTGCATGACTACAGGGGGATTCATCCCAACTGTAGAGGATTGAGGAGCCTGGGGGAGTCTGCATGACTACAGGGGGATTCATCCCAACTGTAGAGGATTGAGGAGCCTGGGGGAGGCTGCATGACTACAGGGGATTCATCCCAACTGTAGAGGATTGAGGAGCCTGGGGGAGTCTGCATGACTACAGGGGGATTCATCACAACTGTAGAGGATTGAGGAGCCTGGGGGAGTCTGCATGACTACAGGGGGATTCATCCCAACTGTAGAGGGTTGAGGAGGCTGGGGGAGGCTGCATGACTACAGGGGATTCATCCCAACTGTAGAGGATTGAGGAGCCTGGGGGGAGAGCTGCATGACTACAGGGGGATTCATCCCAACTGTAGAGGTTTGAGGAGCCTGGGGGAGTCTGCATGACTACAGGGGGATTCATCACAACTGTAGAGGATGGAGGAGCCTGGGGGAGTCTGCATGACTACAGGGGGATTCATCCCAACTGTAGAGGGTTGAGGAGGCTGGGGGGGAGAGCTGCATGACTACAGGAGGATTCATCCCAACTGTAGAGGTTAGAGGAGCCTGGGGGAGTCTGCATGACTACAGGGGGATTCATCCCAACTGTAGAGGATTGATGAGCCTGGGGGGAGAGCTGCATGACTACAGGGGGATTCATCCCAACTGTAGAGGTTAGAGGAGCCTGGGGGAGTCTGCATGACTACAGGAGGATTCATCCCAACTGTAGAGGAGTGATGAGCCTGGGGGAGTCTGCATGACTACAGGGGGATTCATCCCAACTGTAGAGGCTTGAGGAGTCTGGGGGGAGAGCTGCATGACTACAGGGGGATTCATCCCAACTGTAGAGGTTTGAGGAGCCTGGTGGGAGATCTGCATGACTACAGGGGGATTCATCCCAACTGTAGAGGTTTGAGGAGCCTGGGGGAGTCTGCATGACTACAGGGGGATTCATCCCAACTGTAGAGGATGGAGGAGACTGGGGGGAGTCTGCATGACTACAGGGGGATTCATCACAACTGTAGAGGTTTGAGGAGCCTGGTGGGAGAGCTGCATGACTACAGGGGGATTCATCCCAACTGTAGAGGTTTGAGGAGACTGGGGGAGTCTGCATGACTACAGGGGGATTCATCCCAACTGTAGAGGATTGAGGAGACTGGGGGAGTCTGCATGACTACAGGGGGATTCATCCCAACTGTAGAGGTTAGAGGAGCCTGGGGGAGTCTGCGTGACTACAGGGGGATTCATCACAACTGTAGAGGTTTGAGGAGCCTGGGGGAGTCTGCATGACTACAGGGGGATTCATCCCAACTGTAGAGGATTGATGAGCCTGGGGGGAGGCTGCATGACTACAGGAGGATTCATCCCAACTGTAGAGGTTAGAGGAGCCTGGGGGAGTCTGCATGACTACAGGGGGATTCATCCCAACTGTAGAGGATTGATGAGCCTGGGGGGAGAGCTGCATGACTACAGGGGATTCATCCCAACTGTAGAGGTTAGAGGAGCCTGGGGGAGTCTGCATGACTACAGGAGGATTCATCCCAACTGTAGAGGATTGATGAGCCTGGGGGAGTCTGCATGACTACAGGGGGATTCATCACAACTGTAGAGGATTGATGAGCCTGGGGGAGTCTGCATGACTACAGGGGGATTCATCCCAACTGTAGAGGATAGAGGAGCCTGGGGGGAGAGCTGCATGACTACAGGGGGATTCATCCCAACTGTAGAGGTTTGAGGAGCCTGGGGGAGTCTGCATGACTACAGGGGGATTCATCACAACTGTAGAGGATTGATGAGCCTGGGGGAGTCTGCATGACTACAGGGGGATTCATCCCAACTGTAGAGGATTGAGGAGCCTGGGGGAGTCTGCGTGACTACAGGGGGATTCATCCCAACTGTAGAGGGTTGAGGAGCCTGGGGGGGAGAGCTGCATGACTACAGGAGGATTCATCCCAACTGTAGAGGTTAGAGGAGCCTGGGGGAGTCTGCATGACTACAGGGGGATTCATCCCAACAGTAGAGGATTGAGGAGCCTGGGGGGAGAGCTGCATGACTACAGGAGGATTCATCCCAACTGTAGAGGATTGATGAGCCTGGGGGAGTCTGCATGACTACAGGGGGATTAATCCCAACTGTAGAGGATTGAGGAGCCTGGGGGAGTCTGCATGACTACAGGGGGATTCATCCCAACTGTAGAGGTTTGAGGAGACTGGGGGGGAGAGCTGCATGACTACAGGGGGATTCATCCCAACTGTAGAGGTTAGAGGAGCCTGGGGGGAGAGCTGCATGACTACAGGGGGATTCATCCCAACTGTAGAGGATTGAGGAGCCTGGGGGAGTCTGCATGACTACAGGGGGATTCATCCCAACTGTAGAGGATTGAGGAGCCTGGGGGGAGAGCTGCATGACTACAGGGGGATTCATCCCAACTGTAGAGGTTAGAGGAGCCTGGGGGGAGAGCTGCATGACTACAGGGGGATTCATCCCAACTGTAGAGGATTGAGGAGCCTGGGGGAGTCTGCATGACTACAGGGGGATTCATCCCAACTGTAGAGGATTGAGGAGCCTGGGGGAGTCTGCATGACTACAGGGGGATTCATCCCAACTGTAGAGGATTGAGGAGCCTGGGGGAGTCTGCATGACTACAGGGGGATTAATCCCAACTGTAGAGGATTGAGGAGCCGGTGGGAGTCTGCATGACTACAGGGGGATTCATCCCAACTGTAGAGGTTTGAGGAGCCTGGGGGAGTCTGCGTGACTACAGGTGTCAGGCGTGTGCGTACTTGTGCTGAAGTCAGGTGCAGGAGAGCAGAGAATTGTGAACAGGTGCACACTTTATTTCGGCAGGAGAGAATATACAGACGGACGCAGCTGCGTCCAAAAAACTTCCCGAGCAACAAGGCAAAGTGTAAAACGCGCAAAAACAGTCACAACCATCAAATGTATACAAACAGACTTCGTGAAAATAACGCGAGAGAAAACGCACGCAAGCCTAGTGCGTACAAAAAACACGTATCACACAAACAATCTTACACAAAGACATGATGGGGAACAGAGGAATCAATACATGTAGATTGATTGGGGAATGAAAACCAGGTGTGCAGGGAACAAGACAAAACAAATGGATACCTGAAAAATGGAGCGGCGATGGCTAGAAGGCCGTTGACGTCGAACGCCGCCCGAACAAGGAGAGGAGCCGACTTCGGAGGAAGTCGTGACAACAGTGGATTCGTCCCAAATTCCCTATATAGTGCACTACTTTTGGCAAAGACCCCATAAGGCTCTAGTCCAGAGTAGTGAACTAAACTGCCAGTAGGGTGCCATTTGGTCGCATCCATAGACATTTTACAAGATGACTTCTGCAACAAGGACTGATGCTATCCAAGGATCATATATTGGAGTGCACAGCAGGGTTCAATGTCATCTTCACCCCCCCCCACCCCCCCACCTCATCCTCCTTGCCGGTCCCAGCTCACACTGCCTTGGCTGGGCTTCTGTCATGGAGATGTGGCCTCTCAGCAGGACATCCAGGCTGAGCAGAGATTTGACTGGAGGAGACAGGACCCAGAGTGGTAGTGTGTGTGTGTGTGTGTGTGTGTGTGTGTGTGTGTGTGTGTGGGCGGGGTGGTAGTTGTGTGTGTGTGTGTGTGTGTGTGTGTGTCTTTGTGTGTGATGTATAACATAAAAATATATGCCATTTATCAGATACTTTTATCCAAAGGGACTAACAATCAAGCCTAGATATGTCCTACTAGTCATCAATAAAGAAGTCTAAGTATATCGCTGCCTCCACAACCCCAGAGACAGAGGCATATGTGATGCGGTGTCAGAGGAGATCAATCGTTGTGTGTATTCTATTATAAAACATTTATGTATGAAACAATCTTCCGTAGCTGCCCCCCACCCAACAGCTCTTGTTTGAATTTGCTTGTTTCTGACGGTAACACGACGATGCCCTTGGAGCTTGTCCTCAGAGCACAGCGGATTTGTGTGGGGATTAAGGAAATTTAGTGATAGGGGGGGGCTATGAGCGGGAGAGAGAGAGACGGAGGGAGGGAGGAGAAAGAGAGATAGAGAGAGATAGAAAGAGAGAGAAGAGAGAGAGATGGAGGGAAGAGAGAGATAGAGAGAGAGAGGGAGGGAGAAGGGTGATAGAAAGAGAGATGGAGGCAGAAGAGAGAAAGAAAGAGAGAGCGAGAGAGAGAAGAGAGAGAGAGAATGAGAGAGAGAGAGTGAGAGAGAGAGAGAATGAGAGAGAGAGAGAAGTAGAGAGAGAGAAAGAGAAGAGAGAGAGTGTGAAACATTTTCCCATTCTCCATATACTTTCTTCTCTTGTCTAAATGAGATCACATTTCAATGTGTTAATGCTGCCTCCTTCAACCAGACCATGTCTTTGTCCCAAATCAAATCCAATGTTACTTATCACATGCGCCCGAATACAACAAGTGTAGACCTTACCGTGAAATGCTTACTTACAAGGCCTTAACCAACAATGCAGAGTTTTTAAAAAGTAAGTAAGAAAAATGCGCTAAATAAATAGTAACACAATAAAATAATAATAACGAGGCTAAATACAAGGTGTACCGGTAGTGTAATCAATGTGTAAGGGGTATGGGTTAGTTTTACCAGGGCCCATAGTGCCTCATACAGCGGGACTATTTGGGATGCAGACGTATTTATTTGAGAGCTTGTGTTGCTATGTGCTACGTCCTTCCAGAACACCAACCCACACAACAGGTTCCCAGCAGCTGGGCTAAAATGGCCTTTCAGAAATCAAGTCAGCTCCCTACATGGCTTAAGAGGTATTGAGGGGAAATGGGATGAAGATTCCCATGGGGGGGTGCTATTTTTTTCCTTACTGTGGAATACAAATTGTTGCTTACTGGAAAATACTCTTTCAAACACACGGTCACGTTGTACAGCGTCATTACGGCTATTCACAGGGCTATATTTTGGCCTTTATTGGAGCGGCACAATTGGCCCAGCGTTTCTCTCCCTCTAAAAACAGAAATAAATGTTTTGACCTTTACAAATATTATTTCTGCCATTATTCAGATTACAATCGACTCTCTTTTAGTTTTTTGATTTAAAAAAAGAAATAACCTCCAAAAAGTTGTTATATATATTATCCAGTTGATGACAGTCATATAGCGGCACCTACATAAAGCTGAGTGACTCATTCAAATCAAATCAAATCAAATTTATTTATAAAGCCCTTCTTACATCAGCTGATGTCTCAAAGTGCTGTACAGAAGCTCCAGAGTGGATGGGGGCTCCAGGGGTGGATGGGGGCTCCAGAGTGGATGGGGTTCCAGAGTGGATGGGGGCTCCAGAGTGGATGGGGGCTCCAGGGGTGGATGGGGGATCCAGGAGTTGATGGGGTTCCGGAGTGGATGGGGGCTCCAGAGTGGATGGGGGCTCCAGAGTGGATGGGGGCTCCAGGGGTGGATGGGGGCTCCAGAGTGGATGGGGGCTCCAGAGTGGATGGGGGCTCCAGGGGTGGATGGGGGATCCAGGAGTGGATGGGGGCTCCAGAGTGGATGGGGGCTCCAGATGCAGGTTCGATACCCGGTGGCCGGCCGTCACCAGGAGCCAATGAGGTGGCTTTTGGTTTTAATTTAGAATCCTCCCCATCTCTATATGTAATTATTGTTAGAAAGTCAGGTCATATTTTTCCATATACAGTAGTCCTACCGTAGGCGACGTGAGTCTCACTAGTGTTGAGTAATGTGCTGTTAGAAGGGGTGTAGGTCTAATTTATTTAAAGAGCATATTGAAGTTAGAAGCGATAGGATATTGTTTTTCTCCACTGCAAATGGCCACATAAACACCAGTGCATCACACACAACCTGTAGAGGATTTCTGAACCTGTTGCTCTCTGAAGGAGGAGTCACTCTGCCACAGTAATAATATGATTGGTTGATATTCTCTGAAGGAGGAGTCACTCTGCCAAAGTAATACTATGATTGGTTGATATTCTCTGAAGGAGGAGGCACTCTGCCACAGTAATAATATGATTGGTTGATATTCTCTGAAGGAGGAGTCACTCTGCCACAGTAATAATATGATTGGTTGATATTCTCTGAAGGAGGAGGCACTCTGCCACAGTAATAATATGATTGGTTGATATTCTCTGAAGGAGGAGGCACTCTGCCACAGTAATAATATGATTGGTTGATATTCTCTGAAGGAGGAGTCACTCTGCCACAGTAAGACTATGATTGGTTGATATTCTCTGAAGGAGGAGTCACTCTGCCACAGTAATAATATGATTGGTTGATATTCTCTGAAGGAGGAGTCACTCTGCCACAGTAATAATATGATTGGTTGATATTCTCTGAAGGAGGAGTCACTCTGCCACAGTAATAATATGATTGGTTGATATTCTCTGAAGGAGGAGTCACACTGCCACAGTAATAATATGATTGGTTGATATTCTCTGAAGGAGGAGGCACTCTGCCACAGTAATACTATGATTGGTTGATATTCTCTGAAGGAGGAGTCACTCTGCCACAGTAATAATATGATTGGTTGATATTCTCTGAAGGAGGAGTCACTCTGCCACAGTAATAATATGATTGGTTGATATTCTCTGATTGAGGAGTCACTCTGCCACAGTAATAATATGATTGGTTGATATTCTCTGAAGGAGGAGTCACTCTGCCACAGTAATAATATGATTGGTTGATATTCTCTGAAGGAGGAGTCACTCTGCCACAGTAATAATATGATTGGTTGATATTCTCTGAAGGAGGAGGCACTCTGCCACAGTAATAATATGATTGGTTGATATTCTCTGAAGGAGGAGTCACTCTGCCACAGTAATAATATGATTGGTTGATATTCTCTGAAGGAGGAGGCACTCTGCCACAGTAATACTATGATTGGTTGATATTCTCTGAAGGAGGAGGCACTCTGCCACAGTAATAATATGATTGGTTGATATTCTCTGAAGGAGGAGTCACACTGCCACAGTAATAATATGATTGGTTGATATTCTCTGAAGGAGGAGGCACTCTGCCACAGTAATAATATGATTGGTTGATATTCTCTGAAGGAGGAGTCACTCTGCCACAGTAATAATATGATTGGTTGATATTCTCTGAAGGAGGAGTCACTCTGCCACAGTAATAATATGATTGGTTGATATTCTCTGAAGGAGGAGTCACTCTGCCACAGTAATAATATGATTGGTTGATATTCTCTGAAGGAGGAGTCACTCTGCCACAGTAATAATATGATTGGTTGATATTCTCTGAAGGAGGAGACACTCTGCCACAGTAATACTATGATTGGTTGATATTCTCTGAAGGAGGAGGCACTCTGCCACAGTAATAATATGATTGGTTGATATTCTCTGAAGGAGGAGTCACTCTGCCACAGTAATAATATGATTGGTTGATATTCTCTGAAGGAGGAGACACTCTGCCACAGTAATAATATGATTGGTTGATATTCTCTGAAGGAGGAGTCACTCTGCCACAGTAATAATATGATTGGTTGATATTCTCTGAAGGAGGAGTCACTCTGCCACAGTAATAATATGATTGGTTGATATTCTCTGAAGGAGGAGTCACTCTGCCACAGTAATAATATGATTGGTTGATATTCTCTGAAGGAGGAGTCACTCTGCCACAGTAATAATATGATTGGTTGATATTCTCTGAAGGAGGAGTCACTCTGCCACAGTAATACTATGATTGGTTGATATTCTCTGAAGGAGGAGTCACTCTGCCACAGTAATAATATGATTGGTTGATATTCTCTGAAGGAGGAGTCACTCTGCCACAGTAATAATATGATTGGTTGATATTCTCTGAAGGAGGAGTCACTCTGCCACAGTAATAATATGATTGGTTGATATTCTCTGAAGGAGGAGTCACTCTGCCACAGTAATAATATGATTGGTTGATATTCTCTGAAGGAGGAGTCACTCTGCCACAGTAATAATATGATTGGTTGATATTCTCTGAAGGAGGAGTCACTCTGCCACAGTAATAATATGATTGGTTGATATTCTCTGAAGGAGGAGTCACTCTGCCACAGTAATAATATGATTGGTTGATATTCTCTGAAGGAGGAGTCACTCTGCCACAGTAATAATATGATTGGTTGATATTCTCTGAAGGAGGAGTCACTCTGCCACAGTAATAATATGATTGGTTGATATTCTCTGAAGGAGGAGTCACTCTGCCACAGTAATAATATGATTGGTTGATATTCTCTGAAGGAGGAGTCACTCTGCCACAGTAATAATATGATTGGTTGATATTCTCTGAAGGAGGAGTCACTCTGCCACAGTAATAATATGATTGGTTGATATTCTCTGAAGGAGGAGTCACTCTGCCACAGTAATAATATGATTGGTTGATATTCTCTGAAGGAGGAGTCACTCTGCCACAGTAATAATATGATTGGTTGATATTCTCTGAAGGAGGAGTCACTCTGCCACAGTAATAATATGATTGGTTGATATTCTCTGAAGGAGGAGTCACTCTGCCACAGTAATAATATGATTGGTTGATATTCTCTGAAGGAGGAGTCACTCTGCCACAGTAATAATATGATTGGTTGATATTCTCTGAAGGAGGAGTCACTCTGCCACAGTAATAATATGATTGGTTGATATTCTCTGAAGGAGGAGTCACTCTGCCACAGTAATAATATGATTGGTTGATATTCTCTGAAGGAGGAGTCACTCTGCCACAGTAATAATATGATTGGTTGATATTCTCTGAAGGAGGAGTCACTCTGCCACAGTAATAATATGATTGGTTGATATTCTCTGAAGGAGGAGTCACTCTGCCACAGTAATAATATGATTGGTTGATATTCTCTGAAGGAGGAGTCACTCTGCCACAGTAATAATATGATTGGTTGATATTCTCTGAAGGAGGAGTCACTCTGCCACAGTAATAATATGATTGGTTGATATTCTCTGAAGGAGGAGTCACTCTGCCACAGTAATAATATGATTGGTTGATATTCTCTGAAGGAGGAGTCACTCTGCCACAGTAATAATATGATTGGTTGATATTCTCTGAAGGAGGAGTCACTCTGCCACAGTAATAATATGATTGGTTGATATTCTCTGAAGGAGGAGTCACTCTGCCACAGTAATAATATGATTGGTTGATATTCTCTGAAGGAGGAGTCACTCTGCCACAGTAATAATATGATTGGTTGATATTCTCTGAAGGAGGAGGCACTCTGCCACAGTAATAATATGATTGGTTGATATTCTCTGAAGGAGGAGTCACTCTGCCACAGTAATAATATGATTGGTTGATATTCTCTGAAGGAGGAGTCACTCTGCCACAGTAATAATATGATTGGTTGATATTCTCTGAAGGAGGAGGCACTCTGCCACAGTAATAATATGATTGGTTGATATTCTCTGAAGGAGGAGTCACTCTGCCACAGTAATAATATGATTGGTTGATATTCTCTGAAGGAGGAGTCACTCTGCCACAGTAATAATATGATTGGTTGATATTCTCTGAAGGAGGAGTCACTCTGCCACAGTAATAATATGATTGGTTGATATTCTCTGAAGGAGGAGTCACTCTGCCACAGTAATAATATGATTGGTTGATATTCTCTGAAGGAGGAGTCACTCTGCCACAGTAATAATATGATTGGTTGATATTCTCTGAAGGAGGAGGCACTCTGCCACAGTAATAATATGATTGGTTGATATTCTCTGAAGGAGGAGTCACTCTGCCACAGTAATAATATGATTGGTTGATATTCTCTGAAGGAGGAGGCACTCTGCCACAGTAATACTATGATTGGTTGATATTCTCTGAAGGAGGAGGCACTCTGCCACAGTAATAATATGATTGGTTGATATTCTCTGAAGGAGGAGTCACTCTGCCACAGTAATAATATGATTGGTTGATATTCTCTGAAGGAGGAGGCACTCTGCCACAGTAATACTATGATTGGTTGATATTCTCTGAAGGAGGAGGCACTCTGCCACAGTAATAATATGATTGGTTGATATTCTCTGAAGGAGGAGTCACTCTGCCACAGTAATAATATGATTGGTTGATATTCTCTGAAGGAGGAGTCACTCTGCCACAGTAATAATATGATTGGTTGATATTCTCTGAAGGAGGAGTCACTCTGCCACAGTAATAATATGATTGGTTGATATTCTCTGAAGGAGGAGTCACTCTGCCACAGTAATACTATGATTAGTTGATATTCTCTGAAGGAGGAGGCACTCTGCCACAGTAATAATATGATTGGTTGATATTCTCTGAAGGAGGAGGCACTCTGCCACAGTAATAATATGATTGGTTGATATTCTCTGAAGGAGGAGTCACTCTGCCACAGTAATAATATGATTGGTTGATATTCTCTGAAGGAGGAGTCACTCTGCCACAGTAATAATATGATTGGTTGATATTCTCTGAAGGAGGAGTCACTCTGCCACAGTAATAATATGATTGGTTGATATTCTCTGAAGGAGGAGTCACTCTGCCACAGTAATAATATGATTGGTTGATATTCTCTGAAGGAGGAGGCACTCTGCCACAGTAATAATATGATTGGTTGATATTCTCTGAAGGAGGAGTCACTCTGCCACAGTAATAATATGATTGGTTGATATTCTCTGAAGGAGGAGTCACTCTGCCACAGTAATAATATGATTGGTTGATATTCTCTGAAGGAGGAGTCACTCTGCCACAGTAATAATATGATTGGTTGATATTCTCTGAAGGAGGAGTCACTCTGCCACAGTAATAATATGATTGGTTGATATTCTCTGAAGGAGGAGTCACTCTGCCACAGTAATACTATGATTGGTTGATATTCTCTGAAGGAGGAGTCACTCTGCCACAGTAATAATATGATTGGTTGATATTCTCTGAAGGAGGAGTCACTCTGCCACAGTAATAATATGATTGGTTGATATTCTCTGAAGGAGGAGTCACTCTGCCACAGTAATAATATGATTGGTTGATATTCTCTGAAGGAGGAGTCACTCTGCCACAGTAATAATATGATTGGTTGATATTCTCTGAAGGAGGAGTCACTCTGCCACAGTAATAATATGATTGGTTGATATTCTCTGAAGGAGGAGGCACTCTGCCACAGTAATAATATGATTGGTTGATATTCTCTGAAGGAGGAGGCACTCTGCCACAGTAATAATATGATTGGTTGATATTCTCTGGAGGTGGAGTCACTCTGCCACAGTAATAATATGATTGGTTGATATTCTCTGAAGGAGGAGTCACTCTGCCACAGTAATAATATGATTGGTTGATATTCTCTGAAGGAGGAGTCACTCTGCCACAGTAATAATATGATTGGTTGATATTCTCTGAAGGAGGAGTCACTCTGCCACAGTAATAATATGATTGGTTGATATTCTCTGAAGGAGGAGTCACTCTGCCACAGTAATAATATGATTGGTTGATATTCTCTGAAGGAGGAGGCACTCTGCCACAGTAATAATATGATTGGTTGATATTCTCTGAAGGAGGAGTCACTCTGCCACAGTAATACTATGATTGGTTGATATTCTCTGAAGGAGGAGTCACTCTGCCACAGTAATAATATGATTGGTTGATATTCTCTGAAGGAGGAGTCACTCTGCCACAGTAATACTATGATTGGTTGATATTCTCTGAAGGAGGAGGCACTCTGCCACAGTAATAATATGATTGGTTGATATTCTCTGAAGGAGGAGGCACTCTGCCACAGTAATACTATGATTGGTTGATATTCTCTGAAGGAGGAGTCACTCTGCCACAGTAATAATATGATTGGTTGATATTCTCTGAAGGAGGAGACACTCTGCCACAGTAATAATATGATTGGTTGATATTCTCTGAAGGAGGAGTCACTCTGCCACAGTAATAATATGATTGGTTGATATTCTCTGAAGGAGGAGTCACTCTGCCACAGTAATACTATGATTGGTTGATATTCTCTGAAGGAGGAGTCACTCTGCCACAGTAATAATATGATTGGTTGATATTCTCTGAAGGAGGAGGCACTCTGCCACAGTAATAATATGATTGGTTGATATTCTCTGAAGGAGGAGGCACTCTGCCACAGTAATACTATGATTGGTTGATATTCTCTGAAGGAGGAGTCACTCTGCCACAGTAATAATATGATTGGTTGATATTCTCTGAAGGAGGAGTCACTCTGCCACAGTAATAATATGATTGGTTGATATTCTCTGAAGGAGGAGTCACTCTGCCACAGTAATAATATGATTGGTTGATATTCTCTGAAGGAGGAGTCACTCTGCCACAGTAATACTATGATTGGTTGATATTCTCTGAAGGAGGAGTCACTCTGCCACAGTAATAATATGATTGGTTGATATTCTCTGAAGGAGGAGGCACTCTGCCACAGTAATACTATGATTGGTTGATATTCTCTGAAGGAGGAGGCACTCTGCCACAGTAATAATATGATTGGTTGATATTCTCTGGAGGTGGAGTCACTCTGCCACAGTAATAATATGATTGGTTGATATTCTCTGAAGGAGGAGGCACTCTGCCACAGTAATAATATGATTGGTTGATATTCTCTGAAGGAGGAGACACTCTGCCACAGTAATAATATGACTGGTTGATATTCTCTGAAGGAGGAGTCACTCTGCCACAGTAATAATATGACTGGTTGATATTCTCTGAAGGAGGAGTCACTCTGCCACAGTAATAATATGATTGGTTGATATTCACACACACACACACACACACACACACACACACACACACACACACACACACACACACACACACACACACACACACACACACACACAAACCTAGAAACACATTTGTTTTTGGGTGGGGTAGATCAGCTTTCATATTGCTGATAGATTGTGGCTTATATCATCAAAACAATTATAGACATCATTTACAATCCCCTGTATCTTTTTGTTGCAAATATTCTTAAAATACATTGTCCTTTATTATGTTCCCCCAACACCACCACCCCGCCCATCTATCTCTGAACACCATCCAGTCCCATCCTTCAGCTACCCCCAACCCCTCCCATCTATCTCTGACCACCATCCAGTCCCATCCTCCAGCTGTCCTCAACCCCTCCCATCTATCTCTGACCACCATCCAGTCCCATCCTTCAGCTCCCCTCAACCCCTCCCATCTATCTCTGACCACCATCCAGTCCCATCCTCCAGCTCCCCTCAACCCCTCCCATCTATCTCTGAACACCATCCAGTCCCATCCTTCAGCTACCCCCAACCCCTCCCATCTATCTCTGACCACCATCCAGTCCCATCCTCCAGCTCCCCTCAACCCCTCCCATCTATCTCTGACCACCATCCAGTCCCATCCTCCAGCTGTCCTCAACCCCTCCCATCTATCTCTGACCACCATCCAGTCCCATCCTTCAGCTCCCCTCAACCCCTCCCATCTATCTCTGACCACCATCCAGTCCCATCCTTCAGCTCCACTCAACCCCTCCCATCTATCTCTGACCACCATCCAGTCCCATCCTTCAGCTCCCCTCAACCCCTCCCATCTATCTCTGAACACCATCCAGTCCCATCCTTCAGCTCCCCTCAACCCCTCCCATCTATCTCTGACCACCATCCAGTCCCATCCTTCAGCTCCCCTCAACCCCTCCCATCTATCTCTGAACACCATCCAGTCCCATCCTCCAGCTCCCCTCAACCCCTCCCATCTATCTCTGACCACCATCCAGTCCCATCCTTCAGCTCCACTCAACCCCTCCCATCTATCTCTGACCACCATCCAGTCCCATCCTTCAGCTCCCCTCAACCCCTCCCATCTATCTCTGAACACCATCCAGTCCCATCCTTCAGCTCCCCTCAACCCCTCCCATCTATCTCTGACCACCATCCAGTCCCATCCTTCAGCTCCCCTCAACCCCTCCCATCTATCTCTGAACACCATCCAGTCCCATCCTCCAGCTCCCCT
Source organism: Salmo salar (assembly GCF_905237065.1). Lineage (NCBI taxonomy): Eukaryota > Metazoa > Chordata > Actinopteri > Salmoniformes > Salmonidae > Salmo > Salmo salar. The sequence continues at coordinate 92,036,345 of NC_059457.1, forward strand.
CAACCCCTCCCATCTATCTCTGACCACCATCCAGTCCCATCCTTCAGCTCCCCTCAACCCCTCCCATCTATCTCTGAAGACCATCCAGTCCCATCCTTCAGCTCCCCTCAATCCCTCCCATCTATCTCTGAACACCATCCAGTCCCATCCTTCAGCTCCCCTCAACCCCTCCCATCTATCTCTGAACACCATCCAGATTTGTTTTCTATTTGCCATATATTTTTCAACTGAAACGTAATCATTAGTATGTGGTAATTTATCACAAGGGAAGGCTGACAGGGGGTTATAAAAGACAATCATTTGAATGGTATGACAACAGTTAATAGCTGTAATCATTTCAACAGCAGTAAAAGGTCAGGAAACAGAAGACCTATAGCAAGGAAGCCTATTATTGTGAACAGTGATATATGTCATTTAATTAAAAAGCCTTCCATTAATTGACTTCAGTCTCATTGGTCTTGTATCAGATGTGCAGTGATTGGTAGTGTTTTTTGTAAAGATTTCTTGTAATTAATGCAGGGTATATGGGCATTGACATCAACTACCCCACTGGCCAGACGGAGTGGAAAGTCTCCTTTGTAAAACACAACAAAAGGTGTCCTTTTATCTGAAAGAGAAGGGGTTGGCTGCCTACATTGCATTTCAAATAATCTAATCTCGTTTGACGGTCAAGATAGTATATTTTTTCTCTTCTCCTACCCGGGCAGAGTAATGCATTTATCTATGTCTCTGGTCTAGGACAGAGTACTACACTTAAATATGGTCTAGGACAGAGTACTACATTTATCTGTGGTCTAGGACAGAGTAATACATTTAAATCTGGTCTAGGAAAGAGTACTACATTTATCTGTGGTCTAGGACAGAGTACTACATTTATATCTAGTCTAGGAAAGAGTACTACATTTATCTACTACATTTATCTCTGGTCAAGGAACGAGTACTACATTTATATCTGGTCTAGGACAGAGTACAACAATTATCTCTATCTGTGGTCTAGGACAGAGTACTACATTTATCTTTGGTCTTGGACAGAGTACTACATTTCTCTCTAGTCTAGTACAGAGTACTACATTTATCTCTGGTCTAGGACAGAGTACTACATTTCTCTCTAGTCTAGTACAGAGTACTACATTTATCTCTGGTCTAGGACAGAGTACTACACTTAAAAATGGTATAGGACAGAGTACTACATTTATCTCTGGTCTAGGACAGAGTTCTACATTTATATCTGGTCAAGGACAGAGTACTACATTTATCTCTGGTTTAGGACAGAGTACTACACTTAAAAATGGTATAGGACAGAGTAATACATTTATCTCTGGTCTAGGACAGAGTACTACATTTCTCTCTAGTCTAGTACAGAGTACTACATTTATCTCTGGTCTAGGACAGAGTACTACACTTAAATATGGTCTAGGATAGAGTACTACATTTATCTCTGGTCTAGGACAGAGTACTACATTTATCTCTGGTCTAGGACAGAGTACTACACTTAAAAATGGTATAGGACAGAGTAATACATTTATCTCTGGTCTAGGACAGAGTACTACATTTTTCTCTGGTCTAGGACAGAGTACTACATTTATCTCTTGTCTAGGGCAGAGTACTACACTTAAATATGGTATAGGACAGAGTACTACATTTATCTCTGGTCTAGGACAAAGTACTACATTTATCTCTGGTCTAGGACAGAGTACTACACTTAAATATGGTATAGGACAGAGTACTACATTTATACCTGGTCTAGGATAGAGTACTACATTTATCTCTGTTCTAGGACAGAGTACTACATTTATCTCTGGTCTAGGAAAGAGTACTACATTTATATCTGGTGTAGGACAGAGTACTACATTTATATCTGGTCTTGGACAGAGTACTACATTTATATCTGGTCTAGGACAGAGTATTACATTTATCTCTGGTCTAGGACAGAGTACTACATTTATATCTGGTCTAGGACAGTGTACTACATTATCTCTGGTCTAGGACAGAGTACTACATTTATATCTGGTCTAGGACAGATAACTACATTTATCTCTGGTCTAGGACAGATAACTACATTTATCTCTATCTCTCATATTGAGACTAGGGCAGAGGGCCACAGAGGATCACAGGATCAATATTTTCCAGGTTTAAACCGCAGGATTATCTGACTCTTCACACAAACCCTCAGCTGTGACATTAATCTATGTCTGTCCTCCACTGTTCTAGAGGTCATATTGTAGACAGCTCTTTGCTATATAGATACTGTTCAAAATAAAAAATAAAATGGAGTTTGTCACATGCACCGAACTCTACAGGACCTTACAGTGAAATGCTTCCTAACAAGCCTTTAACCAACCAACAGCAGTTTAAAGAAAATCCCCCCCCCAGAAAGAAGAAATAAAGTCGCAAATAATTTAAGAGCAGCAGTAAATAACAATGTGGAGGCTATATACAGGGTATTACGGTACAGAGTCAATGTGGAGGCTATATACAGGGTGTTACGGTACAGAGTCAATGTGGAGGCTATATACAGGGTGTTACGGTACAGAGTCAATGTTGAGGCTATATACAGGGTATTACGGTACAGAGTCCATGTGGAGGCTAAATACAGGGGGTACAGAGTCAATGTGGAGGCTATATACAGGGTGTTACGGTACAGAGTCAATGTGGAGGCTATATAGAGGGTATTACGGTACACAGTCAATGTGGAGGCTATATACAGGGTTTTATGGTACAGAGTCAATGTGGAGGCTATATACAGGGTGTTACGGTACAGAGTCAATGTGGAGGCTATATACAGGGGGGTACAGGTACAGAGTCAACATGGAGGCTATATACAGGGTATTAGGGTACAGAGTCCATGTGGAGGCTATATACAGGGGGTACAGTGTCAATGTGGAAGCTATATACAGGGTGTTACGGTACAGTGTCAATGTGGAGGCAATATACTGGGGGTACCGGTAAGAGTCAATGTGGAGGCTATATACAGGGTGTTACAGTACACTGTCAATGTGGAGGCTATATACAGGGGGTACCAGTAAGAGTCAATGTGGAGACTATATACAGGGGGGTACCGGTACAGAGTCAATGTGGAGGCTATATACAGGGTGTTACAGTACACTGTCAATGTGGAGGCTATATACAGGGGGTACCGGTACAGAGTCAATGTGGAGGCTATATACAGGGTGCTACTGTACAGAGTCAATGTGGAGGCTATATACAGGGTGCTACTGTACAGAGTCAATGTGGAGGCTATATACAGGGGGTACCGGTACAGAGTCAATGTGGAGGCTATATACAGGGTGTTACGGTACAGAGTCAATGTGCAGGCTATATACAGGGTGTTACGGTACAGAGTCAATGTGGAGGCTATATACAGGATGTTACGGTACAGAGTCAATGTGGAGGCTATATACAGGGGGTACTGGCACAGAGTCAATGTGGATGCTATATACAGGGTGTTACAGTAGAGTGCCACTGTGGAGGCTATATACAGGGGATACTGGTACAGAGTCAATGTGGAGGCTATATACAGGGTGTTACAGTACAGTGTCAATGTGGAGGCTATAACACAAATCAAAAACACCAAAACACACAAAACAAACACCCCCTGCCACGCCCTGACCATACTATAATGACAAATAACCCCTTTTACTGGTCAGGACGTGACAGTATGACATAAGACAGAACATCAATAGACAAGAACAGCTCAAGGACAGAACTATATACGTTTTTTAAAAAGGCACACGTAGAATACATATCAATGCATACACACAAACTATCTAAGTCAAATAGGGGAGATGCGTTGTGCCACGAGGTGTTGCTTGATCTGATTTTTAAACCAGGTTTGCTGTTTATTTGAGCAATATGAGATGGAAGGAAGTTCCATGCAATAAGGGCTCTTTATAATACTGTACGCTTTCCTGAATTTGTTCTGGATTTGGGGACTGTGAAAAGACCCCTGGTGGCATGTCTGGTGGGATAAGTGTGTGTGTCAGACCTGTGTGTAAGTTGACTATGCAAACAATTTCAACACATTAATGTTTCTTATAAAAAGAAGAAGTGATGCAGTCAGTCTCTCCTCAACTCTTAGCCAAGAGACTCTGGCATGCATAATATTAATATCAGCCTTCTGATTACAATTAAGAGCAAAACGTGCTGCTCTGTTCTGGGCCAGCTGCAGCTTAACTAGGTCTTTCCTTGCAGCACTGGACCACACGACTGGACAATAATCAAGATGAGACAAAACTAGAGCCTGCAGAACTTGCTCTTTGGTGTGTGGTGTCCAAAAAGCAGAGCATCTCTTTATTAAGGCTAGACCTCTCCCCATCTTTACAACCATTGAATATAAATGTTTTGACCATGACAGCTTACAATCTAAGGTAACGCCAAATCATTTAGTCTCATTAACTTGTTCAACAGCCACACCATTCATTACCAGATTCAGCTGAGGTCTAGAACTTAAGGAATGATTTATACCAAATACGACTCTCTTAATTTTAGAGATGTTCAGGACCAGTTTATTACTGACCACCCATTCCAAAACAGACTTCATCTCTTTGTTAATTAACCTGTTAGGGCTAGGGGGCAGTATTTACACGGCCGGATAAAAAACGTACCCGATTTAATCTGGTTATTACTACTGCCCAGAAACTAGAAATGCATATAATTATTGGCTTTGGATAGAAAACACAATAAAGTTTCTAAAACTGTTTGAATGGTGTCTGTGAGTATAACAGAACTCATATGGCAGGCAAAAACCTGAGAAGATTCCTTACAGGAAGTGGCCTGTCTGACAAGTTCTTATTCTTCTTGACTCTCTTTATTGAAAACTGAGGATCTTTGCTGTAACGTGACACTTCCTACTGCTCCCATAGGCTCTCAGAACCCGGGAAAAAGCTGAATGATGTAATTCCAGCCCCTGGCTGAAAAACATTAGCGCCTTTGGTAAGTGGTCTATCAGAGGACAATAAGACTGAGGCGCGTGCACGAGGCGACCCCATGTTTTTATTTTCTCTCTCTTTGTACTAAAACACAGATTCCCGGTCGGAATATTATCGCTTTTTTACGAGAAAAATGGCATAAAAATTGATTTTAAACAGCGGTTGACATGCTTCGAAGTACGATAATGGAATATTTAGAATTTTTTTGTCACGAAATGGGTCGGGCGCGTCACCCTTCTTTACCCTTTCGGATAGTGTCTTGAACGCACTAACAAAACGCCGCTATTTGGATATAACTATGGGTTATTTTGAACCAAACCAACATTTGTTATTGAAGTAGAAGTCCTGGGAGTGCATTTTGACGAAGAACAGCAAAGGTAATAACATTTTTCTTATAGTAAATCTGACTTTGGTGAGGGCTAAACTTGGTGGGTGTCTAAATAGCTAGCCCTGTGATGCCGGGCTATCTACTTAGAATATTGCAAAATGTGCTTTCACCGAAAAGCTATTTTAAAATCGGACATAGCGAGTGCATAGAGGAGTTCTGTATCTATAATTCTTAAAATAATTGTTATGTTTTTTGTGAACGTTTATCGTGAGTAATTTAGTAAATTCACCAGAAGTTTGCGCGGGGTATGCTAGTTCTGAACGTCACATGCTAATGTAAAAAGCTGGTTTTTGATATAAATATGAACTTGATTGAACAAAACATGCATGTATTGTATAACATAATGTCCTAAGATTGTCATCTGATGAAGATCATCAAAGGTTAGTGCTGCATTTAGCTGTGGTTTGGGTTTATGTGACATTATATGCTAGCTTGAAAAATGGGTGTCTGATTATTTCTGGCTGGGTACTCTGCTGACATAATCTAATGTTTTGCTTTCATTGTAAAGCCTTTTTTAAATCGGACAGTGTGGTTAGATTAACGAGAGTCTTGTCTTTAAAATGGTGTAAAATAGTCATATGTTTGAGAAATTGAAGTAATACCATTTCTAAGGTATTTGAATAATGCGCCACGGGATTCCACTGGCTGTTGAGTAGGTGGGACGAAATCGTCCCACTGGCCCTAGAGAAGTTAAGAGTTTCAGTGACATTAGCTGGTGTTGCTGATGCGTATACCGTTGAATCATCAGCATACATTGACACGCATGCTTTGTTTAATGCCAGTGGCAGATCATTGGTAAAAATAGAAAAGAGTAGAGGGCCTAGAGAGCTGCCCTGCGGTACATCACACTTTACATGTTTTCAACAACAGGTTATGGTCAATAACATCAAAGGCTGCATTGAAATCTAGAAGTACAGCTCACACAATCTTATTATCATCAATTTCTTTCAACTAATGATCAGTCATTTATGTCAGAGCAGTACATGACGAGTGGCCTTCTCTATAAGCATGCTGAAAGTCTGTTGCACATTTTTTTTTACAGAGAAATAACATTGTATTTGGTCAAACACCATTTTTTCCAACAGTTTGCTAAGAGCTGGCAGCAAGCTGACAGGTCTGCTGTTGGAACCAGTAGTGGCCGCTTTACCACTCTTGGGTAGCGGAATTACTGTGGCTTCCCTCCAGGCCTGAGGACAAAGACTTTCCTCTCGGCTCAGATTACAATTTGACAGATACGTAGGAGTGGCTATAGAGTCAGCTACCATCGTCAGTAGCTTTCCATCTAAGTTGTCAATGCCAGGAGGTTTGTCATTATTGATCGATAACAATAGTTTTTCCACCTCTCCAACTTTACAAAATTCAAACTCTCACTGCTTTTCTTTCATTATTTGTTTTCTTTATGCATGAATACGATGGGTCACTGTTTGTTGTTGGCATTTCCTGCCTAAGTTTGCCCACTTTGCCAATGAAATTATCCTTAAAATAATTGGCAACATCATATGGTTTTGTGATGAATAAGCCATCTGATTTGATGAAAGATGGATCTGAATTTGTCTTTCTGCCCATAATTTCATTTAAAGTATTCCAAATGTGTTTTTTTTCCATCATTCTTTATATCATTGATCTTGGCTTCATAGTAAAGTTTCTTATTTTTTTGTTGAGTTCAGTCATATCATTTCTCAATTTGTCAGTCAGATGTGCAGCCAGACTTATTAGCCACTCCTTTTGCCCCATCTCTTTCAACCATACATTTTTAATTCCTCATCAAGCCATGGAGCCTTAACAGTTACACTCCTCAATGCCATTTATATATATATATACATATATATATATATATTTAACCTTTATTTAACTAGGCAAGTCAGTTAAGAACAAATTCTTATTTTCAATGACTGCCTAGGAACAGTAGATTAACTGCCTTTTTCAGGGGCAGAACGACAGATTTTTACTTTGTCAGCTCGGGGATTCAATCTTGCAACCTTTCGGTTACTAGCCCAACGCTCTAACCACTAGGCTACCTGCCGCCATTGGATGAATCCCGGAATAAATTACAACATATTCCAGTCCTGTGGCTTAGCATCCACGTCATCTGACCACTTCCTTAATGAGCAAGTCACTGGTACATCCTGCTTTAGTTTTTGCTTGTAAGCAGGAGTCAGGAAGATATAATTATGGTCAGATTTTCTAAATGGAGGGCGAGGGAGAGCTTTGTTCACTTCTCTTTGTGTGGAGTAAAAGTGGTCTAGTTTTTTCCCCCTCTGTTTGCACAAGTGACATGCTGGTAGAAATGAGGTAAAACGGATATAAGTTTGCTTGCATTAAAGTCTCCGGCCACTAGGAGTGCCGCTTCTGGGTGAAAATTATCTTGTTTGCTTATGGTCTTATACAGCTCATTGAGTGAGGTCTTAGTGCCAACATCGGTTTGTGGTGGTAAATAGACGGCTACCAAAAACAGAGATGAAAACTCTCTTGGTAGATATTATGGTCTACAGCTTATCATCAGGCAAGCAATATCTCGAGACCACCTTAATATTAGACATCCTGCACCAGCTGTTATTGACAAATAGACACATACCCCCACCCCTTGTCTTAAAAGACGTAGCTGTTTTGTCCTGCCGATGCACGGAAAACCCAGCCAACTGTATATTATCCGTGTCGTCGTTCAGCCACGACTCGCTGAAACATAAGATATTACATTTTTTTTATGTCCCGTTGGTAGGATAGTCTCGAACGGAGCTCATCCAGTTTATTCTCCAGTGATTGCACGTTGGCTAATAGAACGGATGGTAGAGGTGGGTTATTCACTCGCCGACGAATTCTCACAAGGTACCCTGATCTCCGCCCCCTGTATTTCCTTATTTTTCTTCATGTGAATGACGGGGATTTGGGCCTTGTCTGGGAGCAACATTATCTCCTTCCTGTCTGACTCATAAAAAAAAAATCTCGGTCCAGTTCGAGGTGAGTAATCGCTGTTCTGATATCCAGAAGCTCTTCTCGGTCATAATTGACGGTAGCATCAACATTATGTACAAAATAAGTTACAAACAATGCGAAAAAAACACAAAATGCACAATTGTTTAGGAGCCCGTAAAATGGCAGTCATCCCCTCCGGCTCCATTCTTCCTATCCTATTGTCATGAGTCTTGTCCTGGAGGCAGAACTGAGCGACTTCCCCTTAGATAGGCCAGTTGCAAAGTCAAAATTGGCGAGATTATAAATTTAAGGTTAGGGTTAGCAGTGTGCTTAAGGTTCGAGTTAGGTTTAAAATGTATGACTTTGTGGCTGTGCCTGCTATTGTCCACTCTGCAGAGCTGCCTCCAGAACAAGATTTAATGACGAAAAACGCTAACCTGCTACAAGGAACCCAAAACCCCCTCTCTGTGTTGACCTGGATAGAGGCTAGAGGTCAGAGTTCATGGGTGTTGGGGCTTTATCAGTGGACTCATTCCTCAATACAAACTCTACCGATACAGTGACTGTGTAGTTAAACAAAGGTTAAATAAAATGTTTATTTATTTAAATAAATAAATAAAAGTCCCAAATGGCACCCTTATCCCTATATAGTGCACTTCGTCTGGTCAAAAGAAGTGCACTATATAGGGAATAGGGTTCCATTTAGGACAGTATCAATATCTGGGTGATTCTAGTTGTTGGTAGAAGAATATAATATATTGAGGCGATATGAGAAGCTTCAAATACTTTCTCTATTCAAACAGACAGTCTGAGGAAAAACCATTGAATCTAACTAACCCCTCACACTACTGAGGAAGGAGGAAATACCTGGATCACACCAGAGATACACTGAGGAGAAAGAGAGAGACAGCACGCTAGAATTTTGAAATGTTTGCGCATATTTTACAAGTAATTTATATGATTGTAAATGGAGGCGTTTTCTGCTAAACTGTGACTCTTTCTAGAGAGCTTCTCTCTGAACCCGATCCTCATATTGCCATTATATTATATGACGTGAACCACTTCCGTTGATAACTGTACGGAACTTAATCCAATTGGACTAATTGAATCTAACTAGACTAATTACTTCATATAATAAACCCATAATGTAGTTCAATCCACACTTCAACCCACAATTCCCAAGTCATCTCTCTCCACGTTGCCCAAGACACTGAATAGGATATAGAACAACACATTCTTACAGGGAGTGGAATAGATTCCATTGCAAAAAAAAAGTGTGAATTAAAAAAAGGCCTCCCTCCCTCCCTCCCTCCCTCCCTCCCTCCCTCCCTCCCTCCCTCCCTCCCTCCCTTCTTTGAATAATTGGAACGAGGGGAGCTAAACAGAGGCTGAGAGGCACAACACTGTTATCTCCCAAATGGCTCTGGTTCACGAGTCTAGCTAGTGTCCTTCCCTGCATGGTAGACAAGGTTAGCTGTCAACTGAACATTTATCTCCCTGAGTGGGCCTAGAGATAGTATGTGCTCCAAACGGTACCCTATTCCCTATGTAGTGCACTACTTTTGGCCAGGACCCATAGGGCTCTGGTCAAAAGTAGTGCACTATGTAGGGAATAGTGTGCCATTTGGACACATACAGAGGCTTCTCGCTGCCATCCGAGACACACACGGCACATTTGGGTTCATTACTGTAAATCTCAATGCCTGGCTGTGTGATCTACAGTGCCTTGCAAAAGTATTCATCCCCCTTGGCATTTTTACTATTTTGTTGCATTACAACCTGTAATTTAAATGGATTTTTATTTGGAATCCATGTAATGGACAAACACAAAATAGTCCAAATTGGTAAAGTGAAATGAAAAAAATGACTTGTTTAAAAAAAAAAGTTAAAGTGGGGCGTGCATATCTATTCACCCCCTTTGCTATGAAGTCCCTAAATAAGATCTGGTGCAACCAATTACCTTCAGAAGTCACATAATTATTTAAATAAAGTCCACCTGTGTGCAATCTAAGTGTCACATGATCTCAGTATTTATACACACCTGCTCTGAAAGGCCCCAGAGTCTGCAACACCACTAAGCAAGGGGCATTACCAAGCAAGCGGCACCATGAAGACCAAGGAGCTCTCAAAACAGGTCAGGGACAAAGTTGTGGAGAAGTACAGATCAGGGTTGGGTTATAAGGAAATATCAGAAACTTTGAACATCCCACAGAGCACCATTAAATCTATTATTAAAAAATGGAAAGAATATGGCACCACAACAAACCTGCCAAGAGAAGGCCGCCCACCAAACCTCACAGACCAGACAAGGACGGCATTGATCAGAGAGGCAACGAAGAGACCAAAGATAAACCTGAAGGAGCTGCAAAGCTCCACAGCGAAGATTGGAGTATCTGTCCATAGGACCACTTCAAGCCGTACACTCCACAGAGCTGGGCTTTACGGAAGAGTACCCAGACAGAAGCCATTGCTTAAAGAAAAAAATAAGCAAACACGTTTGGTGTTCTCCAAAAGGCATGTGGGAGATTCCCCAAACATATGGAAGAAGGTACTCTGGTCAGATGAGACTAAAGTTGAGCTTTTTGGCCATCAAGGAAAATGCTATGTCTGGTGCAAACCCAACACCTCTCATCACCCCGAGACACCCCAAGACACCATTTTCATCGGCAGGGACTGGGAAACTAGTCAGAATTGAAGGAATGATGGATGGGGCTAAATACAGGGAAATTATTGAGGGAAACCTGTTCCAGTCTTCCAGAGATTTGAGACTGGGATGGAGGTTCACCTTCCAGCAGGATAATGACCCTAAGCATACTGCTAAAGCTACACTTGAGTGGTTTAAGGCGGAAACGTTTAAATGTCTTATAATGGCCTAGTCAAAGCCCAGACCTCAATCCAATTGAGAATCTGTTGTATGACAAAGATTTCTGTACACCAGCGGAACCCATCCAACTGGAAGGAGCTGGAGCAGTTTTGCCTTGAAGAATGGGCAAAAATCCCAGTGGCTAGATGTGACAAGCATATAGAGACATACCCCAAGAGACTTGCAACTGTAATTGCTACAAAAGGTGGCTCTACAAAGTATTGACTTTGTGGGGGGTGAATAGTTATGCACGCTCAAGTTTTCAGTTTTTTTTGTCTTATTTCTTGTTTGTTTCACAAGTAAAAAATATTTTACACCTTCAAAGTGGTAGGCATGTTGTGTAAATGAAATTATACAAACCCCCCAAAAATATTTTAATTCCAGGTTGTAAGGCAACAAAATAGGGGGTGAATACTTTAGCAAGCCATTGTATCTCTGTTTATCAATCACCATACCTCCAAGGTTACATCCCAAATGGAACCATATTCCTTATATGGGTGTATCCCAAATGAAACCCTATTCCTTATATGGTTCTATCCCAAATGGAACCCTATTCATTATATGGTTGTATCCCAAATGAAACCCTATTCCTTATATGGTTGTATCCAAATGGAACCATATTCCTTATATGGTTGTATCCCAAATGAAACCCTATTCCTTATATGTTTGTATCCCAAATGGAACCCTATTCCTTATATGGGTGTATCCCAAATGAAACCCTATTCCTTATATGGTTGTATCCCAAATGGAACCATATTCCTTATATGGTTGTATCCCAAATGGAACCCTATTGCTTATATGGTTGTATCCCAAATGGAACCCTATTCCTTATATGGTTGTATCCCAAATGGAACCATATTCCTTATATGGTTGTATCCCAAATGGAACCCTATTCCTTATATGGTTGTATCCCAAATGAAACCCTATTCCTTATATGGTTGCATCCCAAATGGAACCCTATTCCTTATGTTGTGCACTACTTTCAACCAGGCACAATAACTGTTTTTCTGCTGTTGTATTTCAGTCCTGGTCCTGTATTTTAGGCCTGGTGCTGTGTTTAAGGATTGGTGCTATATTTAAGGCCTGGTGCTGTATTTCAGGCCTGGTGCTGTATTTAATGTCTGGTGCTGTAGTGCAGGCTTGGGGCTGTATTTAAGGTCTGGTGCTGTATTGCAGGCTTGGGGCTATTGGTGCTGTACGGCGTGATAAGGTCTGGTGCTGTATTTAAGGTCTGGTGCTGTATTGCAGGCTTGGGGCTGTATTTAAGGTCTGGTGCTGTATTAAAGGCCTGGGGCTGTATTGCAGGCTTGGGGCTGTATTTAAGGTCTGGTGCTGTATTTCAGGCCTGGTGCTGTATTTAAGGTCTGGTGCTGTATTTAAGGTCTGGTGCTGTATTGCAGGCTTGGGGCTGTATTTAAGGTCTGGTGCTGTATTAAAGGCCTGGGGCTGTATTGCAGGCTTGGGGCTGTATTTAAGGTCTGGTGCTGTATTAAAGGCCTGGGGCTGTATTTAAGGTCTGGTGCTGTATTTAAGGTCTGGTGCTGTATTGCAGGCTTGGGGCTGTATTTAAGGTCTGGTGCTGTATTAAAGGCCTGGGGCTGTATTGCAGGCTTGGGGCTGTATTTAAGGTCTGGTGCTGTATTAAAGGCCTGGGGCTGTATTTAAGGTCTGGTGCTGTATTTAAGGTCTGGTGCTGTATTGCAGGCTTGGGGCTGTATTTAAGGCCTGGTGCTGTATTAAAGGCCTGGGGCTGTATTTAAGGTCTGGTGCTGTATTTAAGGTCTGGTGCTGTATTGCAGGCTTGGGGCTGTATTTAAGGTCTGGTGCTGTATTAAAGGCCTGGGGCTGTATTTAAGTGCTAATTTCCCAATTTTTGATGACATTTGTTTAGTTCCACCTCTTCTCTTTAATGAGCCACCACTGTTAAAGAAAACACCAACTCAGCACTCAGCTGTTGGAGAGGAGCTGTTTTTCTTTCCTGGAGAGAGAGAAACAGCAGGCTAAAGCTGTCCGGGGCTGATCTCTGACATATGATGCGCTGTATTTTGGTGGTTGAATGTCCTTTACTGAATTAAGTGCCCTCTGTGCTGCTTTAAAACTTTGAGTTGAGGCGAAATGAATGGAGAAGTTTTCCTCACAGAAAAATAAGTGTATAACTGTATAAAGCTAGTGAGTAACAGCCACTGCGAGCTACACTATTTACCTTTTTGTTTAAGTCGTCTTCATGATGAACAACTGCTGGCTACTAACATACCATTTTAGACTTTCCAACAATCACTGCTGCCAGTTATGAGAACTGATCCTCTCAGCTCATAAACAGTTTTCCAACACAGGTGCTCAAACCTCAAAGCCAGAATAGGTCTCTGTCTTATGGGCCCTGGTTAAAAGTAGTGCACTAGATAGGGAATAGGGTTCTATAGGGTTCCATTTGAAAAAACAGCCTCGGATCGAGTTGGCTTTGGTGTGGCGTTGTGTTGAGGGGAGTGCCAGTCCTCCACAGTATTTATAGCTGAGCTCATGGGGAGCATCTAAATCCGGTTTGGGCTCCTAATCGTATTCACAGCCAGCTTAACACAGCACCAGCCTCCAACTCCTCTCTCTCCTCCATCCCCGCCTGCTGGCCAGTCCTCCGGGAAACCAGACCCCAGCCTAATATGTAGAAGTGTACCTCGGTAAATATGTCTTTGGTGGAGTAGAGAGGAGAGTAAAAAGAGAGGAGACAGACTGGGGAGTAGAGAGAGGAGACAGACTCGGGAGTAGAGAGAGGAGACAGACTGGGGAGTAGAGAGAGGAGACAGACTGGGGAGTAGAGGAGACAGACTGGGGAGTAGAGAGAGGAGACAGACTGGGGAGTAGAGAGAGGAGACAGACTGGGGAGTAGAGAGAGGAGACAGACTGGGGAGTAGAGAGAGGAGACAGACTGGGGAGTAGAGAGAGGAGACAGACTGGGGAGTAGAGAGAGGAGACAGACTGGGGAGTAAGGAGAGGAGACAGACTGGGGAGTAGAGAGAGGAGACAGACTGGGGAGTAGAGAGAGGAGACAGACTGGGGAGTAGAGAGAGGAGACAGACTGGGGAGTAGAGAGAGGAGACAGACTGGGGAGTAGAGAGAGGAGACAGACTGGGGAGTAGAGAGAGGAGACAGACTGGGGAGTAGAGAGAGGAGACAGACTGGGGAGTAGAGAGAGGAGACAGACTGGGGAGTAGAGAGAGGAGACAGACTGGGGAGTAGAGAGAGGAGACAGACTGGGGAGTAGAGAGAGGAGACAGACTGGGGAGTAGAGAGGAGACAGACTGGGGAGTAGAGAGAGGAGACAGACTGGGGAGTAGAGAGAGGAGACAGACTGGGGAGTAAAGAGAGGAGACAGACTGGGGAGTAGAGAGAGGAGACAGACTGGGGAGTAGAGAGAGGAGACAGACTGGGGAGTAGAGAGAGGAGACAGACTGGGGAGTAGAGAGAGGAGACAGACTGGGGAGTAGAGAGAGGAGACAGACTGGGGAGTAGAGAGAGGAGACAGACTGGGGAGTAGAGAGAGGAGACAGACTGGGGAGTAGAGAGAGGAGACAGACTGGGGAGTAGAGAGAGGAGACAGACTGGGGAGTAGAGAGAGGAGACAGACTGGGGAGTAGAGAGAGGAGACAGACTGGGGAGTAGAGAGAGGAGACAGACTGGGGAGTAGAGAGACGAGACAGACTGGGGAGTAGAGAGAGGAGACAGACTGGGGAGTAGAGAGAGGAGACAGGCTGGGGAGTAGAGAGAGGAGACAGACTGGGGAGTAGAGAGAGGAGACAGACTGGGGAGTAGAGGAGACAGACTGGGGAGTAGAGAGAGGAGACAGACTGGGGAGTAGAGAGAGGAGACAGACTGGGGAGTAGAGAGAGGAGACAGACTGGGGAGTAGAGAGAGGAGACAGACTGGGGAGTAGAGAGAGGAGACAGACTGGGGGAGTAGAGAGAGGAGACAGACTGGGGAGTAGAGAGAGGAGACAGACTGGGGAGTAGAGAGAGGAGACAGACTGGGGAGTAGAGAGAGGAGACAGACTGGGGAGTAGAGAGAGGAGACAGACTGGGGAGTAGAGAGAGGAGACAGACTGGGGAGTAGAGAGAGGAGACAGACTGGGGAGTAGAGAGAGGAGACAGACTGGGGAGTAGAGAGAGGAGACAGACTGGGGAGTAGAGAGAGGAGACAGACTGGGGAGTAGAGAGAGGAGACAGACTGGGGAGTAGAGAGAGGAGACAGACTGGGGAGTAGAGAGAGGAGACAGACTGGGGAGTAGAGAGAGGAGACAGACTGGGGAGTAGAGAGAGGAGACAGACTGGGGAGTAGAGAGAGGAGACAGACTGGGGAGTAGAGAGAGGAGACAGACTGGGGAGTAGAGAGAGGAGACAGACTGGGGAGTAGAGAGAGGAGACAGACTGGGGAGTAGAGAGAGGAGACAGACTGGGGAGTAGAGAGAGGAGACAGACTGGGGAGTAGAGAGAGGAGACAGACTGGGGAGTAGAGAGAGGAGACAGACTGGGGAGTAGAGAGAGGAGACAGACTGGGGAGTAGAGAGAGGAGACAGACTGGGGAGTAGAGAGGAGACAGACTGGGGAGTAGAGAGAGGAGACAGACTGGGGAGTAGAGAGAGGAGACAGACTGGGGAGTAGAGAGAGGAGACAGACTGGGGAGTAGAGAGAGGAGACAGACTGGGGAGTAGAGAGAGGAGACAGACTGGGGAGTAGAGAGAGGAGACAGACTGGGGAGTAGAGAGAGGAGACAGACTGGGGAGTAGAGAGAGGAGACAGACTGGGGAGTAGAGAGAGGAGACAGACTGGGGAGTAGAGAGAGGAGACAGACTGGGGAGTAGAGAGAGGAGACAGACTGGGGAGTAGAGAGAGGAGACAGACTGGGGAGTAGAGAGAGGAGACAGACTGGGGAGTAGAGAGAGGAGACAGACTGGGGAGTAGAGAGAGGAGACAGACTGGGGAGTAGAGAGAGGAGACAGACTGGGGAGTAGAGAGAGGAGACAGACTGGGGAGTAGAGAGAGGAGACAGACTGGGGAGTAGAGAGAGGAGACAGACTGGGGAGTAGAGAGAGGAGACAGACTGGGGAGTAGAGAGAGGAGACAGACTGGGGAGTAGAGAGAGGAGACAGACTGGGGAGTAGAGAGAGGAGACAGACTGGGGAGTAGAGAGAGGAGACAGACTGGGGAGTAGAGAGAGGAGACAGACTGGGGAGTAGAGAGAGGAGACAGACTGGGGAGTAGAGAGAGGAGACAGACTGGGGAGTAGAGAGAGGAGACAGACTGGGGAGTAGAGAGAGGAGACAGACTGGGGAGTAGAGAGAGGAGACAGACTGGGGAGTAGAGAGAGGAGACAGACTGGGGAGTAGAGAGAGGAGACAGACTGGGGAGTAGAGAGAGGAGACAGACTGGGGAGTAGAGAGAGGAGACAGACTGGGGAGTAGAGAGAGGAGACAGACTGGGGAGTAGAGAGAGGAGACAGACTGGGGAGTAGAGAGAGGAGACAGACTGGGGAGTAGAGAGAGGAGACAGACTGGGGAGTAGAGAGAGGAGACAGACTGGGGAGTAGAGAGAGGAGACAGACTGGGGAGTAGAGAGAGGAGACAGACTGGGGAGTAGAGAGAGGAGACAGACTGGGGAGTAGAGAGAGGAGACAGACTGGGGAGTAGAGAGAGGAGACAGACTGGGGAGTAGAGAGGAGACAGACTGGGGAGTAGAGAGACGAGACAGACTGGGGAGTAGAGAGAGGAGACAGACTGGGGAGTAGAGAGAGGAGACAGACTGGGGGAGTAGAGAGAGGAGACAGACTGGGGAGTAGAGAGAGGAGACAGACTGGGGAGTAGAGAGAGGAGACAGACTGGGGAGTAGAGAGAGGAGACAGACTGGGGAGTAGAGAGAGGAGACAGACTGGGGAGTAGAGAGAGGAGACAGACTGGGGAGTAGAGAGAGGAGACAGACTGGGGAGTAGAGAGAGGAGACAGACTGGGGAGTAGAGAGAGGAGACAGACTGGGGAGTAGAGAGAGGAGACAGACTGGGGAGTAGAGAGAGGAGACAGACTGGGGAGTAGAGAGGAGACAGACTGGGGAGTAGAGAGAGGAGACAGACTGGGGAGTAGAGACAGGAGACAGATTGGGGAGTAGAGAGAGGAGACAGACTGGGGAGTAAGGAGAGGAGACAGACTGGGGAGTAGAGAGAGGAGACAGACTGGGGAGTAGAGAGAGGAGACAGACTGGGGAGTAGAGAGAGGAGACAGACTGGGGAGTAGAGAGAGGAGACAGACTGGGGAGTAAGGAGAGGAGACAGACTGGGGAGTAGAGAGAGGAGACAGACTGGGGAGTAGAGAGAGGAGACAGACTGGGGAGTAGAGAGAGGAGACAGACTGGGGAGTAGAGAGAGGAGACAGACTGGGGAGACTCACACTGCTGGTATGAACTGCTAAAACCAAACCAACATATTCTGTTGACTTTCGGTTATAGCTTTCACTACACAGCAGCTGGAGTTGGTTTGGATTGACGCGCCGGTGCAGATTGTACATGACCCAAAGCCTGTCTGGCCTCACTGGGTATGAGACTGTAATCCATCTCCAGGAAGAGGAAAAGGCTAGGGGAGAGGACAAACAAATCAACTCCACAATGGTATAGGGTTGGATATGGGGCTAGCAACCCCGTCTCGTAAAACCTTTCTGCTACAGAAACACCAACAAATGACAATCCTACAACTGGATTTGAAGATTTCCCAGAGTCCCCAAATTGTATGACCACCATCAGCGAAAGACTACGGGAAACTCGTAACGTAAAGACGGGAGCGCTGAACACCAAAAAACAAACTGCACGTTGGCTTATGAAATGTTGGAACAATGTTTGAATCCGAAAAGCTGTCACAGGTTTACCAACGACATGAAGAGATACAAGCTACAGATCCTTTGGAGTGAGACTGAGGGGAATATAGACAGGAAGTGGGAAAAAGTGGTTAAAGCTTACTGTGAACGCAGCAAGAAAAGGAACAGATAACCCCAGAAACATGAGAAATGATCAAGGAATGGATCACCCCAGGAGAGACAACAGGGCCTACCAGGAGGAGAGACAACAGGGCCTACCAGGAGGAGAGACAACAGGGCCTACCAGGAGGAGAGACAACAGGGCCTACCAGGAGGAGAGACAACAGGGCCTACCAGGAGGAGAGACAACAGGGCCTACCAGGAGGAGAGACAACAGGGCCTACCAGGAGGAGAGACAACAGGGCCTACCAGGAGGAGAGACAACAGGGCCTACCAGGAGGAGAGACAACAGGGCCTACCAGGAGGAGAGACAACAGGGCCTACCAGGAGGAGAGACAACAGGGCCTACCAGGAGGAGAGACAACAGGGCCTACCAGGAGGAGAGACAACAGGGCCTACCAGGAGGAGAGACAACAGGGCCTACCAGGAGGAGAGACAACAGGGCCTACCAGGAGGAGAGACAACAGGGCCTACCAGGAGGAGAGACAACAGGGCCTACCTGGAGGAGCTGGCAAGTGCAGCTGAAAAAGAAACCAGCAAGGTACAGTATACAGAATCACTAACCTAATCTGTGGCAGAAAAGGCAAGTCAAATGTTCAAATCAAAGACAAGCAAAGCAATCTCCTGATTATAGAAAATGAACAGGTAGCAAGATGGACAGAACATTTCAGAGAGGTTATCAACTGAGAACCCCATGTGGATCCAATGAACACACCTGAAGCTGTTCCAGAAGATCTAGACATAAACACCAATCCACCAACCAAAGGAGAAATAATCACTACCATCAGGTCACTATCGAATAGGAAAGCTCCAGGTCCTGATAACCTCAACGCAGAGCAGTTCATAATCCATCCAGTATTGGGCTGCACACATCCTTCTTCCTCTCTTCACTGACACCTGGACGAAGGGAAAGATACCTTCAGACTAGACCAAGGGGGCCATTCAGGTACATAAGAAAGGCACACTATCCGATTGCAACAACTGGAGGGCATAACACTTTTATCCGTTCCCAGCAAGACCTTTTGCAAGACTTTCATACAACGATATCTTCAGCTGTAGACAAAGTGCTTAGGAACAAACAAGCTGGTTTTAGGGGAGGAAGAAGCTGTACAGACCAGATCTTCACCTTCAGGAACATCATAGGGGAGGGAGGAGCTGTACAGACCAGATCGTCACCTTCAGGAACATCATACGGGAGGAAGGAGCTGTACAGACCAGATCTTCACCTTCAGGAACATCATAGGGGAGGGAGGAGCTGTACAGACCAGATCTTCACCTTCAGGAACATCATACAGGAGGAAGGAGCTGTACAGACCAGAGCTTCACCTTCAGGAACATCATACAGGAGGAAGGAGCTGTACAGACCAGATCTTCACCTTCAGGAACATCATACAGGAGGAAGGAGCTGTACAGACCAGATCTTCACCTTCAGGAACATCATACAGGAGGAAGGAGCTGTACAGACCAGATCGTCACCTTCAGGAACATCATAGGGGAGGGAGGAGCTGTACAGACCAGATCTTCACCTTCAGGAACATCATACAGGAGGAAGGAGCTGTACAGACCAGATCGTCACCTTCAGGAACATCATAGGGGAGGAAGGAGCTGTACAGACCAGATCTTCACCTTCAGGAACATCATAGGGGAGGAAGGAGCTGTACAGACCAGATCTTCACCCTCAGGAACGTAATTGAGCGATGCAGTGAGCGGCAACAGAAACTCTACATCAACTTTATTGACTTCCAGAAGGCTTTTGACAGCATTCACCATGAAAGCCTATGGAAGATTAATAATTTATGGAATCCCCATCCATGTTGTTAACGTCATAAAACAGTTTTACAGCAACTTTTCATACACTGTGCTGAACGAGCAACATGAGCTTTGCTGTGCAGTCTGGAGTTCATGAAGGTTGTGTGACGACAGCCCTCACTCTTCAACCTGGCATTAGATTGGGTCGTGCGGCAAACAGCAGAAGATCAGGCAAGAGGAATACAATGGACCTTGTCTTGTACTCTAGAAGACCTTGACTTCCTGATTACCTGGCTCTTTTATCATCACACACACCAACATCTAGAAGACAACACTGACAGAGTCCACTCCTTTGGCCAGCAAGTCGGCTTGGTTATCAACTGCAGCAAGACAACACTGACAGAGTCAACTCCTTTGGCCAGCATGTCGGCCTGGTTATCAACTGCAACACCAGGGTTGTGGGTTCGATTCCCACGGGGGGCCAGTACAGAAATAAGAGCGTCTGCTAAAATGACAAAAAAATGTAAATGTAATAACAAGACAACACTGACAGAGTCAACTCCTTTAGCCAGCATGTCGGCCTGGTTATCAACTGCAGCAAGACAACACTGACAGAGTCCACTCCTTTAGCCAGCATGTCGGCCTGGTTATCAACTGCAGCAAGACAACACTGACAGAGTCCACTCCTTTAGCCAGCATGTCGGCCTGGTTATCAACTGCAGCAAGACAACACTGACAGAGTCAACTCCTTTAGCCAGCATGTCGGCCTGGTTATCAACTGCAGCAAGACAACACTGACAGAGTCCACTCCTTTAGCCAGCATGTCGGCCTGGTTATCAACTGCAGCAAGACAACACTGACAGAGTCCACTCCTTTGGCCAGCATGTCGGCCTGGTTATCAACTGCAGCAAGACAACACTGACAGAGTCCACTCCTTTAGCCAGCATGTCGGCCTGGTTATCAACTGCAGCAAGACAACACTGACAGAGTCCACTCCTTTGGCCAGCATGTCGGCCTGGTTATCAACTGCAGCAAGACAACACTGACAGAGTCCACTCCTTTGGCCAGCATGTCGGCCTGGTTATCAACTGCAGCAAGACAACACTGACAGAGTCCACTCCTTTGGCCAGCATGTCGGCCTGGTTATCAACTGCAGCAAGACAACACTGACAGAGTCCACTCCTTTGGCCAGCATGTCGGCCTGGTTATCAACTGCAGCAAGACAACACTGACAGAGTCCACTCCTTTGGCCAGCATGGCGGCCTGGTTATCAACTGCAGCAAGACAAAGGTCATGCACATCAACACAGTACAAGCAGTCAAAATCAAGGAACAGGACCTGGAGTTACCCCATACTTTTACTTACCTTGGGATCACCATATGCCATGATGGAGGCAACAGCAACGACATCTGCACCAGAATCAATAAAGCAAGAGCAATCTTTACGAAATGCAATAAAGTCTGGAAATCCAGACAATACAGCACAAAAAAAAAAAATCTCAAAATATACCAGAGCTGTGTAACTGGCAACTCTCCTTTTATGTTTCAGAATGCTGGAAATTGACAGAAGCAGACCTGATAAAATGATCTACTTTTCCACACAACTGGTTCTGTAGAGTCATAGACATCTTCTGGTCAAACACAATATCAACCACCAGCCTCCTCAGTCAAACGGAGCAGGAAGCCATGGATGTCATACACAAGAGACGCCTCTAGAGACTGGATTGGACACGTCCTGAGAAAGAGTACAGACTCTTTCCCAAAGAATAGCTGTCCGTTGGACCCCAGAGGGCAGACGTAAGACAACGAGACGGAGAACAATAGAGACTAGAGTTTCAACAACATCAGCAGAACTGGGGCACGGTGGAGAAGATGACCAAGAGACAGACAGAAATGGAGTACCATTGTTGCTGCCCTACGCGCCAGCCGGCACGACTGGGATGAGTGAGGGAGTGAAAGACTGGGGATTAAAGAGAGGAGACAGACTGGGATGAGTGAGGGATTGAGAGACTGGGGATTAAAGAGAGGAGACAGACTGGGATGAGTGAGGGATTGAGGGACTGGGGATTAAAGAGAGGAGACAGACTGGGATGAGTGAGGGATTGAGGGACTGGGGATTAAAGAGAGGAGACAGACTGGGATGAGTGAGGGATTGAGAGACTGGGGATTAAAGAGAGGAGACAGACTGGGATGAGTGAGGGATTGAGAGACTGGGGATTAAAGAGAGGAGACAGACTGGGATGAGTGAGGGAGTGAGAGACTGGGGATTAAAGAGAGGAGACAGACTGGGATGAGTGAGGGAGTGAGAGACTGGGGATTAAAGAGAGGAGACAGACTGGGATGAGTGAGGGATTGAGAGACTGGGGATTAAAGAGAGGAGACAGACTGGGATGAGTGAGGGATTGAGAGACTGGGGATTAAAGAGAGGAGACCGACTGGGATGAGTGAGGGATTGAGAGACTGGGGATTAAAGAGAGGAGACAGACTGGGATGAGTGAGGGATGGATTGAGAAACTGGGGATTAAAGAGAGGAGACAGACTGGGATGAGTGAGGGAGTGAGAGACTGGGGATTAAAGAGAGGAGACAGACTGGGATGAGTGAGGGAGTGAGAGACTGGGGATTAAAGAGAGGAGACAGACTGGGATGAGTGAGGGAGTGAAAGACTGGGGATTAAAGAGAGGAGACAGACTGGGATGAGTGAGGGAGTGAGAGACTGGGGATTAAAGAGAGGAGACAGACTGGGATGAGTGAGGGAGTGAGAGACTGGGGATTAAAGAGAGGAAATAGGCTAAGGAGTAAAGAGTCCATTTAAAAGGGAATTAAAACATTTGGAATTTAGTTTTAGCCACATTGAATATGTCATTGTTTATTCAATGTTTTACACTGAAAATAAATATATATATAAACGCAACATGCTACAATTTCAAAGATTTTACTGAGTTACAGTTCATATAAAGAAATCAGTCAATTGAAATAAATGAATTAGGACCTAATCTATGGATTTCACATGACTGGGCAGGGGCACAGCCATGGGTGGTTCTTGGAGGGTATAGGCCCACCCACTTGGCAGCAAGGACTACCCACAGGGGAGCCAGGCTCAGCCAATCAGAATGGGATTTCCTCGCCCCTAAAGGGCTTCATTACAGACAGGAATAACTCAACAGCTCATGAAACACGGGACCAACACTTTACATGTTGTATTAATGTATTTGTTTCAGTGTAGATATGTAATCCGTAGTATGAACATCAAACCTGATGCAGAACATATTGAACAGCATCATTTCTATACTCAGTGATACAGTTATATGATAGTCCTGTTAGATGGTCCTTGGTCTATAGTGCTGAAGTTTGACCAATGGTAAAAAATAAATAAAGAAAAAATGGTATTAACATAGAAATAGTGTCAGATGTCATAGAACAGTGAAAATGTCAGTGGGGGGGGGGAATTCACTGTTTCAGTTGTTCAATCCATATCAACATCAAACATGGTACAGAACACACTTTGAAACTTGAGTTGTGAACTCAATGATTAATACAAATGATTATGGTCGTCCTGTTACAAGTTAGATGTACATTTGGTCTATAGTACCAAACTTTGGCCAATGAGCCAATTAATTACACAGAAATAGTCTATAATGTCACAGACTTATGCATAATTAATTTGCAGGCAATATATATATATATAAAAAACACTTTTTTGTTGTTGCAGTTTATTCATATATTCCCACTATCAAACTGTAGGATGGCAGCTTTGAACATAAAAACCCCTTAGAATCATATCCCCAATGGAGGCTATAGAATATTGTTCAGTGGCATGGGTTTCCCAAGCCGGCCCTCTCTCCCTCTCTCTCTCTCTCTCTCTCTCTCTCTCTCTCTCTCTCTCTCTCTCTCTCTCTCTCTCTCTCTCTCTCTCTCTCTCTCTCTCTCTCTCTCTCTCTGTCTCTCTCTCTGTCTCTCTGATAAGATGGACGGTGGGGGGAGACAGCAGCCTTTGATCTCCAGCTATTTGGGTCTATAACTAATTAGCTTTGAACGGGTGTCTGCTCGTCCTGCTTATCTTCATTAAAAGCAGTCATTTTCTTTTTTAGCATTTAATGGGGTGAGGTCCTGTTCAGGCTGGATCACAGAGGCCCAGTCTCCTTCATCTTTTCAGGGGCTAATATCCTAGCATGTGTTAGTGCTGAAGCTAATCAACCCAAAGGGTATTATCATAGCAACCAAACGCTAATATCTTAGCATGTGTTAGCAGCTGAAGCTAGCCATCCAAGAGGTTCATCACTGCGACCGACCGAACGCCTTTTTAATATGTCACTTAACTGAGCCAACACAGAGGAGCTATGAACACAATGACACAATGAGGGAGCCGCTTGGGTTACAAGATAAATCAATTTATGTAATCATCGTTATCCTATTAAAGCTCAAAAACTATTACAATGTCTGTATATGAGATGAGCCCAGTACATAGAATAACTAGGCATTGCGTATCTGTGTAAAAGCCTTTTGTGGTTTTGATCAGTGCCACACGCGACTAATAAACCATGAAAGTTTAAACATTATCAAACAGAATGTTACATATATTTGTTATAGGATTAGCACTGACAGGCTACATGCTAGCTGTCTGCGGGCTGAGGGTCAACACCATGGACAGCACCCACTGACTGTAGTTTGAGGCTCAGCACCATGGACAGCACCCACTGACTACAGAGTGAGGGTCAGCACCATGGACAGCACCCACTGACTGCAGAGATAGGATCAGCACCATGGACAGCAAGGTGAGGTCAGCACCATGGACAGCAGCCAATTGACTGCAGAGTGAGGGTCTGCACCATGGACAGCACCCACTGTCTGCAGTGTGAGGATCAGCACCATGGACAGCACCCACTGACTGCAGAGCTATGATCAGCACCATGGACAGCAGCCAACTGACTGCAGAGTGAGATCAGCACCATGGACAGCAGGGTGAGGATCAGCACCATGGACAGCAGAGTGAGATCAGCACCATGGACAGCAGAGTGAGATCAGCACCATGGACAGCAGAGTGAGATCAGCACCATGGACAGCAGAGTGAGATCAGCACCATAGACAGCAGGGTGAGGATCAGCAGCTACGGGAAAGTACTGTACATATCTTGGACACATCAACATTTAACCAAGTGTTTACTTCAAGTATGTAACATATCACTGTGTGTCTTGTACGGTTGATCTGTCCAGTGGCTCCTGGACACTGCTAGAACTTCAAGCAGAATATAAAGACAAAACAGAAATCCACTGATCAAAGGAACTCATTGATTTTTACTTTACTTTTACAAACGTGTCACTCTTGACTGCAGTAGTAGCAGTTTCGTTTAAAGCTCGCTGGGTTCATGAACGCTGATAGAACTACAGCAGAACAGTCCCTTCTGCCCCCAAACTGACAGGGGTTTAACAAGGAGCTACTGCAGCTACTACCTCCCTCCACTGGTCCCCTGACACTACACAGACAGGTCCCTGGGCTCCTGACACTACACAGACAGGTCCCTGGTCCCCCTGACACTACACAGACAGGTTCCCTGGTCCCCCTGGCACTACACAGACAGGTCCCTGGTCCCCTGGTACGAAACAGACAGGTCCCTGGTCCCCCTGACAGGATACAGACAGGTCCCTGGTCCCCCTGACACTACACAGACAGGTCCCTGGTCCCCTGGCACTACACAGACATGTCCTTGGGCTCGGTCCCTGGCACACTACACAGACAGGTCCCTGGTCCCCTGACACTACAGACAGGTCCCTGGTCCCCTGACACTACACAGACAGGTCCCTGGTCCCCTGGTACGATACAGACATGTCCTTGGGCTCCTGGCACAACACAGACAGGTCCCTGGTCCCCTGACACTACAGACAGGTCCCTGGTCCCCCTGACACTACACAGACAGGTCCCTGGGCTTCTGACACTACACAGACAGGTCCCTGGTCCCCCTGACACTACACAGACAGGTCCCTGGTCCCCTGACACTACACAGACAGGTCCCTGGTCCCCCTGACAGGATACAGACAGGTCACTGGTCCCCCTGACATGATACAGACAGGTCCCTGGTCCCCTGGCACTACACAGACAGGTCCCTGGTCCCCCTGGCACTACACAGACATGTCCCTGGTCCCCCTGGCACTACACAGACAGGTCCCTGGTCCCCTGACACTACCCAGACAGGTCCCTGGTCCCCCTGACAGGATACAGACAGGTCCCTGGTCCCCCTGACAGGATACAGACAGGTCCCTAGTCCCCCTGACAGGATACAGACAGGTCCCTGACATGACTGCCATGGTATTAGTACTGTTATATTACAGGACTGCTGAGTTTCGCATCCAACCTTTTGCTGTAGTGTTCATGTCTGTCACACTCCGTTGTGTCCCAAATGGTCAACTCTATTCCCTGTGTAGTGCATCACTTCTCCATGGACCATGGTCAAAAGTAGTGCACTACATAGAGAATAGTGTACGGTACGGAACGTAGCCTAAAGCTCATCCCGTCCTGCTAATACTGATCCCATCCTTTGCTCTGCTGGTGTTTCCCTGAAGGAGCCCTCCGATGTAGCCGCTCAACGACTAGATAAGCGTTCTCTGCTCCCACTAAGTCCATATGAAGCAGTTAGTGGGGATAGCTAGGCCCTGTCAGAGACACCAGGAGCTCTGACATAATCTGGACAAGGAGCTTCTTGAGGTTCACTCCGACAACGTTACATTTTTTTTCTAAATCTTTTCTTTGCTTGGTCAAACACATGGGAATGGTCCCGTCAAAGAGAGAGATAATGTATCAGGAGGCTGTAGATAGTTGAACATTTTACAATAACTGGCTCTTACTACTCTGTGCTGTTTGACAGTTGTCTTACATCTCTCTCTCTCTCTCTCTCTTTCTCTCTCATATTGTCAGGGATTTCTTCGTCGTCAGACGATATGGCGAAATCATCATCGGAAAATGAGGACCAATATGCAGCAGAGTTGAGATGGTTCATTTTTTAACATTTAATAAACTCAAAATTTAACATACAAAAATAACAAACTAAACTCACGATTTACAGACAGTCCTGTTAGGCTCACTCACGCTAAACAAGAAACAATCTCCCACCAATACACAGACAAACACACCCAACTAATATAGGACTTCCAATCAAAGGCAACACCACACAGCTGCCTTCAATTGGAAGTCCACCCCAATTAACTCAACATAGAAACAGATTACCAAGACTAAACATAGAATTACATAAACAAGGAACAGTGCCCAAAAACCCCGGAATACATAAATCCAATGCCCTTTTAGAAAAAACACCACCCCGAACCACATAAACCAAATACCCTCTGCCACGTCCTGACCAAACTACAATAACAATTAACCCTTATACTGGCCAGGACGTGACACACATTCTCTCTCTTTCTAACCCCCCTCTCTCTCTTTCTAATCCCCTCTCTCTCTCTCTCTCTCTCTCTCTCTCTCTCTCTCTCTCGTCCTGTCTGTTTCTCTGTCTCACATTCTCTCTCTTTCTAACCCCCCTCTCTCTCTTTCTAACCCCCCCTCTCTCTCTCTCTCATCCTGTCTGTTTCTCTGTCTCACATTCTCTCTCTTTCTACCCCCCTCTCTCTCTCTCTAACCCCCTCTCTCTCTCTCTAACCCCCCCTCTCTCTCTCTCTCTCTCTCTCTCTCTCTCTCTCTCTCTAGCAGTATATAATTAGGCCCCATATTCAAATACTTTCCTTCATCAGAGTTTGGATTCTTTCATCATGTAGACCTTGTGTATTGTTCCTTAGCTTGAACCATCGTTAGCCAATCACAGAAGGGTTATGTTCTTAGCTTGAAACATCACTAGCCAATCAGAGAAGGGTTATGTTATTAGTAGCCCTTAGAAAGTAGTAAAACATCAAAGTGTGGAGCAGACGAACACACCAAATGCACAACAGTGTAATGAAAGCTGCCTTCCCTACGTAGCAGAAAACATGAGAACAGTACACCCACGTAACATGATGCAACAACTACAAACAAATGAATTATCATGCAGTATTAATGATCCATTCTTTAGGGTGTGTAGATTTGTGAAATGTCCTTCTTTTGTCCATGTTATGCTTGAATCTTGTATGCGAAGGCTTCCTTTTCAACTTTCAGCTAATTAGCAGTTCCTTTACAATGTAAATAATGGATTACTCAGTGACACTGCTTTACTTTCCACGGCCTTAAACCCGCTCAACTCCCGCTTCTGTTGTTTTACTTATTTACCCGCTAAGACAGACAGACAGACAGACAGACAGACAGACAGACAGACAGACAGACAGACAGACAGACAGACAGACAGACAGACAGACAGACAGACAGACAGACAGACAGACAGACAGACAGACAGACAGACAGACAGACAGACAGACAGACAGACAGACAGACAGACAGACAGACAGACAGACAGACAGACAGACAGACAGACAGACAGACAGAGAGAACATAGAGAGAGAGAGAGAGAGAGTTAGAGACAAAGAGAGAGAGAGAGAGAGAGAGAGAGTATAGAGAGAACAGAGAGAGAGAATCGTAGAGAGAACCTGAGAGAGAGAGAACAGAGAGAGAGTCATAGAGAGAACAGAGAGAGAGAGAGAAAGCGAACAGAGAGAGACAACAGAGAGAGAGAACAGAGAGAGAGTCATAGAGAGAGACGGAGAGAGAGAGCGTCATAGAGAGAGAGAGAGAGAGGGAGAACAGAGAGAGAGGGAGAACAGAGAGAGAGAGTCGTAGAGAGAACAGAGAGAGAGAGAAAGAGTCATAGAGAGAACAGAGAGAGAGAGAGAGTCATAGAGAGAACAGAGAGAGAGAGAACAGTGAGAGAGAGACGTAGAGAGAACAGAAAGAGAGAGAGAGTCGTAGAGAGAACAGAGGGAGAGAACATAGAGAACAGAGAGAACAGAGAGAGAGAGAGTCATAGAGAGAACAGAGAGAGAGAGAGAGAACAGAGAGCGAGAGAGAGAGAGTCATAGAGAGAACAGAGAGAGAGAACAGAGAGAGAGAGAGAGTCATAGGGAGAACAGAGAGAGAGAGAACAGAGAGAGAACAGAGAGAGAGAGAGAGTCATAGAGAGAACAGAGAGAGAGAGAGAGTCATAGAGAGAACAGAGAGAGAGAGAACAGCGAGAGAGAGTCATAGAGAGAACAGAGAGAGAGAGAACAGCGAGCGAGAGTCGTAGAGAGAACAGAAAGAGAGAGAGAGAACATAGAGAGAGAGAACATAGAGAGAGAGAGAGAGAGAGAGAGAGAGAGAGAGAGAGAACAGAGAGCGAGAGAGAGAGAGAGAGAGAGAGAGAGAGAGAGAGAGAGAGAGAGAGAACAGAGAGAGAGAGAGTCGTAGAGAGAACATATAGCGAGAGAGTCGTAGAGAGAACAGAGGGAGAGAACAGAGAGAACAGAGAGAACAGAGAGTCAGGGAGAACAGAGAGAGAGAGAGAGAGAGAGTCATAGAGAGAACAGAGAGCGAGAGAGAGAGAACAGAGAGAGAGAGAGAGAGAGAGGCATAGAGAGAACAGAGAGCGAGAGAGAGAGAGAGAGAGAGAGAGAGAGAGAGAGAGTCAGAGAGAGAACAGAGAGCGAGAGAGAGAGAACAGAGAGAGAGAGAGTCGAGAGAGAACAGAGAGAGAGAGAGAGAGAGAGAGTCATAGAGAGAACAGAGAGAGAGAGAGAGAGAGAGAACAGAGAGAGAGAGAGAGAGAGAGAGAGAGAGAGAGAGAGAGAGAACAGAGAGAGAGAGAGAGAGAGAGAGAGAGAGAGAGAGAGAGAGAGTCATAGAGAGAGACAGAGAGAGAGAGAGAGAGAGAGAGAGAGAGAGAGAGCAGTGCAAATAAGAAATGAACAATACGCCAACACAGTGACGCCTGTACAAAAGGCCAAACTATGGGTCCTATTTTCAGATGGAGAAATAAACGGCTTTTCATTTGTATGACAGCTGGTTTCTTTACTTGTTTCTAGACATCAAGGCACCAGGCTCTTCCAGATATGCTTCTCTCTGCTTCTCTATAATCCTGATTCATAATCTGAATCACCAGTCTGCTTTACTGTGTCAGAATCACTCAATTTAAGCAAATCATTTTTATTTCCTCCTATGGCAGAATTATTCCATTTAATCATTTAAAAACTAACGTTCATTTTTTGGATGAATGAACACATATGAACTCTGTGAAGTTAAACCAGAGAGAAACGGACAGCAATCTTTGGGAAAAAGTCGTGTTTTACTGTGATTTGCATGAGACAAAGTCAAACAGTACCTCTCACAACAGAGAAGGAGTTTCCATTAAATAGTTTGATACATGAGATCAATCCATCCAGAAGTCTAAAGGGGTCATTCTGATTGGATCAGTCATAGTCACTCTGATTGGATCAGTCATAGTCACTGTGATTGGATCAGTCATAGTCACTCTGATTGGATCAGTCATAGTCACTCTGATTGGATCAGTCAAAGTCATTCTGATTGGATCAGTCACAGTCACTCTGATTGGATCGGTCATAGTCACTCTGATTGGATCAGTCATAGTCACTCTGATTGGATCAGTCATAGTCACTCTGATTGGATCTGTCATAATCTAAAGTGGTGCACTATATAGGGAATAGGGTCTAACGTAGAGCACCATGAATGGAATAGGGTCTAAAGTAGCAAACTATATAGGGAATAGGGTCTAAAGTAGTGCACTATATAGGGAATAGGGTCTAAAGTAGCAAACTATATAGGGAATAGGGTCTAAAGTAGTGCACTATATAGGGAATAGGGTCTAAAGTAGTGCACTATATAGGGAATAGGGTCTAACGTAGTGCACTATGAATGGAATAGGGTCTAAAGTAGCAAACTATATAGGGAATAGGGTCTAAAGTAGTGCACTATATAGGGAATAGGGTCTAAAGTAGTGCACTATATAGGGAATAGGGTCTAAAGTAGTGCACTATATAGGTAATAGGGTCTAACGTAGTGCACTATGAATGGAATAGGGTCTAAAGTAGTGCACTATATAGGGAATAGGGTCTAAAGTAGCAAACTATATAGGGAATAGGGTCTAAAGTAGCAAACTATATAGGGTATAGGGTCTAAAGTAGTGCACTATATAGGGAATAGGGTCTAAAGTAGTGCACTATATAGGGAATAGGGTCTAAAGTAGTGAACCATATAGGGAATAGGGTCTAAAGTGTTATACACCCTTCCACTGTGTTATAGTATTGTTGAGGGGTTCAGTCAATTTGGTCTAACTTGTCTAATCTTCGATTTCTTCCATATGGATCAGAGGATTGAGGAGATGGGAACACTGCCCAGAAGGATGTTTTTGTGTTTGCTTTAGCTTCGCCAAGATGAGCTTGTGCCGTAACCAGACACAGAGCAGGCATGCGTCGAGCTATTTCCAGCACTGTGTTATAGACAAGGATGTATTTGAAAACAAACCCGATGCCAAGTAACAGAAATCCACAAATCTGTGATAATAGTAGCCTGGCTGGCACAGTGTGAGTAAAATAAATCAAAACATATTTGATATTAGTAGCCTGGCTGGCACAGCGTGATTATCAAAAATCCTACATCTGTGATATTAGTAGCCTGGCAGGCACAGCGTGATTATCAAAAATCCTACATCTGTGATATTAGTAGCCTGGCTGGCACAGTGTGAGTTACAACAATCCCACATCTTTGATATTAGTAGCCTGGCTGGCACAGTGTGAGTAACAACAATCCCACATCTGTGATATTGGCTGGCACAGTGTGAGTAACAACAATCCCACATCTGTGATATTAGTAGCCTGGCTGGCACAGTGTGAGTAACAACAATCCCACATCTGTGATATTAGTAGCCTGGCTGGCACAGTGTGAGTTACAACAATCCCACATCTGTGATATTCGTAGCCTGGCTGGCACAGTGTGAGTAACAACAATCCCACATCTGTGATATTAGTAGCCTGGCTGGCACAGTGTGAGTTACAACAATCCCACATCTGTGATATTCGTAGCCTGGCTGGCACAGTGTGAGTAACAACAATCCCACATCTGTGATATTAGTAGCCTGGCAGGCACAGTGTGAGTTACAACAATCCCACATCTGTGATATATAGCCTGGCTGGCACAGTGTGAGTAACAACAATCCCACATCTGTGATATTAGTAGCCTGGCTGGCACAGTGTGAGTAACAACAATCCCACATCTGTGATATTGGCTGGCACAGTGTGAGTAACAACAATCCCACATCTGTGATATTAGTAGCCTGGCTGGCACAGTGTGAGTAACAACAATCCCACATCTGTGATATTAGTAGCCTGGCTGGCACAGTGTGAGTTACAACAATCCCACATCTGTGATATTCGTAGCCTGGCTGGCACAGTGTGAGTAACAACAATCCCACATCTGTGATATTAGTAGCCTGGCTGGCACAGTGTGAGTAACAACAATCCCACATCTGTGATATTAGTAGCCTGGCTGGCACAGTGTGAGTTACAACAATCACACATCTAAGATATTAGTAGCCTGGCTGGCACAGTGTGAGTTACAACAATCCCACATCTGTGATATTAGTAGCCTGGCTGGCACAGTGTGAGTAACAACAATCCCACATCTGTGATATTAGTAGCCTGGCTGGCTAAAATGAACTTGTATAAACCCACTGGGCACTGGTTGAATCAACGTCAGTTCCACGTCATTTTAATGAAATTACATGGAACCAACGTGGAATAGACGTTGGAACTGAGGTCTGTGCCCAGTGGGAAGGTTGTCTATTGTTTTAATCTGTGTCATCAATTATCTTTGGAGGCTTTAATATAATTATGTGGTATTAGTGTGATGTATTATACATGAGCAATTTTCTCCTCCCACATATTCCAGGTCTTGTAATTAAATCAGGGTTTTATTATTCATGTGTGGTGTTCCAACCTGCGTTGGTGAATACGAGATGGAAAAGGAACCTGTTTCATCATGATGCTGAAAGAGAACAGGACGGGATTACCATGTTCAAACAAGCCTTATAGTATTTGAATGTAGTTTCTTACATGTTTTTCACTGTAGATTCAAAATCCCTTTCCCTATTCCGTATAGGGCTCTGGTCTAAAGTAGTGTGCTATATAGGGAATAGGGTTCTATAGGGCCCTGTTCTAAAGTAGTGCACTATATTGGGAATAGGGTTCCATAGGGCTCTGATCTAAGGTAGTGCACTATATATAGGCAATAGGGTTCCATAGGGCTCTGGTCTAAAGTAGTGCACTATATATAGGGAATAGGGTTCCATAGGGCTCTGCTCTAAAGTAGTGCACTATATAGGGAATAGGGTTCTATAGGGCTCTGGTCTAAAGTAGTGCACTATATAGGGAATAGGGTTCTATAGGGCTCTGGTCTAAAGTAGTGCACTATATAGGGAATAGGGTTCTATAGGGCTCTGGTCTAAAGTAGTGCACTATATAGGGAATAGGGTTCCATAGGGCTCTGGTCTAAAGTAGTGCACTATATAGGGAATAGGGTCCCATATGGTACGCATTCATATAATGTAGTCAGAAGTGAGGGTCTGTGAAATCACTCACCATCTATCTGTATTATAATCCAACAGGTGTGCTGCAGTAACTGACTGAGTCTAATAAGAACATGGAATCAGTTCAGTAGAAAAGTAATGTTCATTAATATTTGATTCCTTAAAGAGAGGCACTAGATTAAGATGTTAAGATGGTACCCCCCAGCCAGCCCCAGCCAGTCAGCCAGCCAGCCAGCCAGCCAGCCAGCCAGCCCCAGCCGGCCAGCCAGCCAGCCAGCCAGCCAGCCCCAGCCAGCCCCAGCCGGTCAGCCAGTCAGCCAGCCAGCCAGCCTGCCAGCCAGCCCCAGCCAGTCAGCCAGCCAGCCAGCCAGCCAGCCAGCCCCAGCCGGCCAGCCAGCCAGCCAGCCCCAGCCAGCCCCAGCCGGTCAGCCAGTCAGCCAGCCAGCCAGCCAGCCTGCCAGCCAGCCCCAGCCTGCCAGCCAGCCCCAGCCAGTCAGCCAGCCAGCCAGCCAGCCAGCCAGCCCCAGCCGGCCAGCCAGCCAGCCAGCCCCAGCCAGCCCCAGCCTGCCAGCCAGCCCCAGCCGGCCAGCCAGCCAGCCAGCCAGCCCCAGCCAGCCCCAGCCAGGCCAGCTAGCCAGCCCCAGCCAGCCAGCCAGCCCCAGCCAGCCGGCCCCAGCCAGCCAGCTGGCCAGTCTGCCAGCCAGCCAGCCAGCCCCAGCCGTCCAGCCAGCCAGCCTGCCGGCCCCAGCCAGCCTGCCAGCCAGCCAGCCAGCCAGCCTGCCAGCCAGCCTGCCAGCTGGCAAACAGACAGACAGAGTCACAAGTCACTGCCTTCACCTTCCCATGATCTCTCTACCTTCCAAGTCTCTAACTGTACGTTAATCTCTACGGGATGGGTGTCCCTAAACCAGGACGGTTGTTGACGTTGTATACAAAAGCCAACTTTCAGGGACATAGACATGTCTTATATGGGCAGAAAGCTTAAATTCTTGTTAATCTAAATGCACTGTAAAATTTCACAGCAACTATTACAGTGAAAAAAATGCCATGCTATTGTTTGAGGAGAGAGCACAACAACAAAACACTTTTATCACGGCAACTGGTTTGATACATTCACCTCTGAAGGTAAATAATGTATTTACGTTCAGTAATCTTGCTCTGATTTGTCATCCTGAGGGTCTCAGAGTCTCCTTTGAAATGATATTAAAAAAATATGCATATCCTTGCTTCGGGTCCTGAGCTACAGGCTAGATTTGGGTCATTTTAGGTGAAAATTGGAAAAAAAAGGATACAACTGGCATGCTGTTTTGTATAGAAATCTGAATAACATTTCATTCATTTATTGGTTAGTGCATATAACCAGGGCACTTCTACAGGAAATGTATATGATTTAAAAAGCCACGAAGAAGAACGGGAGTACAATCATCTCATGGTGCCAGAGCCCTCATAGTGAGCTGGTAATCATCGTAGCGTGAAAACGGTTTTACATCGTACGTGTCTGGGAGACGGTGAATTATCTGTCCGCCGTCGCCTGAGACGGTACTGTTAAATTGTTCATGAGATAGACTCATGAAGTGAGAACATGTCTCTTTCATTATTCCACTGTATCAAGGAGAAGATGTGCTTCTGCAACAGATTAGCTGTGTTAGGGAGGGGTGTGTTCATTTAGCTGTGTTACAGAGGGGGTGTGTTCATTTAGCTGTGTTAGGGAGGGTTGTGTTCATTTAGCTGTGTTACGGAGGGGGTGTGTTCATTTAGCTGTGTTAGGGAGGGGGTGCGTTCATTTAGCTGTGTTACGGAGGGGTGTGTTCATTTAGCTGTGTTACGGAAGGGGGGGGTTCATTTAGCTGTGTTAGGGAGGGGTGTGTTCATTTAGCTGTGTTATGGAAGGGGTGTGTTCATTTAGCTGTGTTAGGGAGGGGGTGTGTTCATTTAGCTGTGTTAGGGAGGGGTGTGTTCATATACTGTGTTAGGGAGGGGTGTGTTCATTTAGCTGTGTTAGGGAGGGGTGTGTTCATATACCTGTGTTACGGAGGGGTGTGTTCATTTAGCTGTGTTAGGGAGGGGTGTGTTCATTTAGCTGTGCTACGGAGGGGTGTGTTCATTTAGCTGTGTTAGGGAGGGGTGTGTTCATTTAGCTGTGTTAGGGAAGGGTGTGTAGCCTGTCAGTGCTAGTCCTAAGATAACGTAGCATCACAGCTAGCATGTGTAGCCTGTCAGTGTTAGTCCTATGATAAGGTAGCATCACAGCTAGCATGTGTAGCCTGTCAGTGCTAATCCTATGATAACGTAGCATCACAACTAGCATGTGTAGCCTGTCAGTGCTAGTCCTATGATAAAGTAGCATCACAGCTAGCATGTGTAGCCTGTCAGTGCTAGTCCTATGATAAAGTAGCATCACAACTAGCATGTGTAGCCTGTCAGTGCTAGTCCTATGATAACGTAGCATCACAGCTAGCATGTGTAGCCTGTCAGTGCTAATCCTATGATAACGTAGCATCACATCTAGCATGTGTAGCCTGTCAGTGCTAGTCCTATGATAAAGTAGCATCACAACTAGCATGTGTAGCCTGTCAGTGCTAGTCCTATGATAACGTAGCATCACAGCTAGCATGTGTAGCCTGTCAGTGCTAATCCTATGATAACGTAGCATCACAGCTAGCATGTCTATTCTGTCAGTGCTAGTCCTATGATAACGTAGCATCACAGCTAGCATGTAGCCTGTCAGTGTTAGTCCTATGATAACGTAGCATCACAGCTAGCATGTAGCCTGTCAGTATTAGTCCTATGATAACGTAGCATCACAGCTAGCATGTGTAGCCTGTCAGTGCTAATCCTATGATAACGTAGCATCACAGCTAGCATGTAAACTGTCAGTGCTAATCCTATTATAATATGAATAGCTATCCATACTGTGAACCATCAGATCCTCCTCTCCACCCTCTCCGAGTTGGGCATCTCCGGCGCGGCCCACGCTTGGATTGCGTCCTACCTGACAGGTCGCTCCTACCAGGTGGCGTGGCGAGAATCTGTCTCTGCACCACGTGCTCTCACCACTGGTGTCCCCCAGGGCTCTGTTCTAGGCCCTCTCCTATTCTCGCTATACACCAAGTCACTTGGCTCTGTCATATCCTCACATGGTCTCTCCTATCATTGCTATGCAGACGACACACAATTAATCTTCTCCTTTCCCCCTTCTGATAACCAGGCGGCGAATCGCATCTCTGCATGTCTGTCAGACATATCAGTGTGGATGACGGATCACCAGCTCAAGCTGAACCTCGGCAAGACGGAGCTGCTCTTCCTCCCGGGGAAGGACTGCCCGTTCCATGATCTCGCCATCACGGTTGACAACTCCCTTGTGTCCTCCTCCCAGAGTGCTAAGAACCTTGGCGTGATCCTGGACAACACCCTGTCGTTCTCCACTAACATCAAGGCGGTGACCCGATCCAGTAGGTTCATGCTCTACAACATTCGCAGAGTACGACCCTGCCTCACACAGGAAGCGGTGCAGGTCCTAATCCAGGCACTTGTCATCTCCCGTCTGGATTACTGCAACTCGCTGTTGGCTGGGCTCCCTGCCTGTGCCATTAAACCCCTACAACTCATCCAGAACGCCGCAGCCCGTCTGGTGTTCAACCTTCCCAAGTTCTCTCACGTCACCCCGCTCCTCCGCTCTCTCCACTGGCTTCCAGTTGAAGCTCGCATCCGCTACAAGACCATGGTGATTGCCTACGGAGCTGTGAAGGGAACGGCACCTCCATACCTTCAGCCAGCCTGCCGGCCCCAGCCAGCCAGCCTGCCAGCCAGGCTGCTGGCCCCCCTACCTCTGAGGAAGCACAGTTCCCGCTCAGCCCAGTCAAAACTGTTCGCTGCTCTGGCACCCCAATGGTGGAACAAGCTCCCTCACGACACCAGGACAGCGGAGTCAATCACCACCTTCCGGAGACACCTGAAACCCCACCTCTTTAAGGAATACCTGGGATAGGATAAAGTAATCCTTCTAACCCCCCCCTTAAAAGATTTAGATGCACTATTGTAAAGTGGTTGTTCCACTGGATATCATAAGGTGAATGCACCAATTTGTAAGTCGCTCTGGTTAAGAGCGTCTGCTAAATGACTTAAATGTAATGTAAATGTAATGAATCTTCCAGCAATTTTCAAGCAATTCTTATAATTCTAGAACCGTAATAGTTTTTTTGCCTAGAACCTTATGCTTAATGTTAACCTTAATGTTATGCCACTATTTATGCAAGATAATTGTGATATTAGTAGAAATTAGCAACGTAAATCATCCATAAATCATTGATAACATGATGTTGACAAACCGAATTGACTGTCTTTAATTATCTCCAGGATTGTATGTGAATATTACATCTGCCTATTCAAAACCCGCTGCATTTTTACATCTATTGAATAACAATTGTTCCCCTATTACAATTCAGACAAGATTTTACCACAAAATAATTGAAGAAAAAAATTAATAATATATATCCACTTCTCAATTGCTCTGTCAGAGGAAATAAACAGCAATAAACAGTCTCAAATGGCACCCTATTCCCTATATAGTACACTCCTACCCATAAGGTTGAAAGTAGTGCACTATATAGGGAATAGGGGGCCATTTGAGATGCACCTGGAGTTGACAACAAAGAAGAGACAAATTCAAACATCTCCCTTTTGTCTTCTAAAGCCTCGGGTTCCATTTCAAAGTAAAAGCGCTGAGGCGTGGAAACACCTGTTGGGTCAACCCACATTCATCCACAATGAAAACAACCTGACTTCTCATTTAGAAAGTGATCAAAGACTCTCTCGGGCTGACAAGCCGACGAGCACAACGCTTCCTCGTTGTTGTTTTTCTTCTTCTTCCATTTCACAAAGTTCCTTATGCAAATCCTCCGTCCCGCAAATATTCACTTGTGAATTAATGAAGGGGAATGAGAAGGAATAGGAGACAACTCGTATTGGAGACAATGGACTAGACTCTTAGACACACACACACACACACACACACACACACGCACACACACACACGCACATGCACGCACACACACATACGCACATGCACGCACACGCACGCACGCACACACACACACACACACACAGAGAGAGAGAGAAGAAATGACATATCCTATCTCACTTCAAATATTTCTCTGTTGAGGTACTCATGAGGATGAATGGCAATGCGAATAGCCACTGTCGTTGATTCTTTGCATGAATAAACACATCCGGCAATCTCAAACTATTTGTTCAAGTAGAAACGAGACAAATATAGAGGCAGAACAATCTCCTTAAAGTGCAGGTGCTAAAACAACCTGGGATTGACAAAGGCACTTCAAGACAAAGGATACGTCGTACGGCTTGCTCTGAGCCTTTTACGGCCAGTGACGTCAACACAAAGACAATTAAAACAGGTAAACATAGTGATTTATGAGAATATCATTTGTAAACATTGTGATTTATGAGAA
This sequence comes from Salmo salar, assembly GCF_905237065.1. Taxonomy (NCBI): domain Eukaryota; kingdom Metazoa; phylum Chordata; class Actinopteri; order Salmoniformes; family Salmonidae; genus Salmo; species Salmo salar. The sequence continues at coordinate 92,075,137 of NC_059457.1, forward strand.
TATCATTTGTAAACATTGTGATTTATGAGAATATAATTTGTAAACATTGTGATTTATGAGAATATCATTTGTAAACATTGTGATTTATGAGAATATAATTTGTAAACATTGTGATTTATGAGAATATAATTTGTAAACATTGTGATTTATGAGAATATCATTTGTAAACATAGTGATTTATGAGAATATCATTTGTAAACATTGTGATTTATGAGAATATCATTTGTTTTAGTTTTCTTAGAACAGAGAAAGGTGCTGCATATACCTCCTGAACCTGTGAGGAATGGTGAGGAGAATTTTCACCTGTATTTCCATCCTGTTTTCTGTTTACCTGTGTGTATGTGTGTGTCGATATAAATATGAATATATATGTGTGTGTGTGTGTGTGTGTGTGTGTTCACTGCCTGCCTACCTACCCTGCACACAACCCTGCAGGTATATCTTGTTACACTCCGACTAAACCTTTACCTACGTGAATTCACGGAGGTGACCTAAAGTAATCAGTGGAATTGGATCTCCCCTCCTGAGGGAGAGGACAGGTCAGGAGTTCAAGATCACACCAATGCAGAGAACCAAAACACGACCAAATCTCACATCACTTGGCTTGAGTCCCAAAACATATTGATTTGAAAAAATTAACCCAAAGCACAGGACAATATCCACCAGACTCAACAGCCGCGTCTGGGTGTGTGTGTGTGTGTGTGTGTGTGTGTGTGTGTGTGTGTGTGTGTGTGTGTGTGTGTGTGTGTGTGTGTGTGTGTGTGTGTGAAGAGGAGGAGTGTGTGTGTGTGTGTTTTGTGGTGTGTGTGTGTGTGTGTGTGTGTGTGTGTGTGTGTGTGTGTGTGTGTGTGTGTGTGTGTGTGTGTGTGTGTGTGTGTGTGTGTGTGTGTGTGTGTGTGTGTGTGTGAGAGAGAGAGTGTGTGTGTGTGTGTGTGTGTGAGTTTGCGTCTGGGTGTGTGTGTGTGTGTGTGTGTGTGTGTGTGTGTGTGTGTGTGTGTGTGTGTGTGTGTGTGTGTGTGTGTGTGTGTGTGTGTGTGTGTGTGTGTGTGTGTGTGTGTGTGGGTGTGTGTGTGTGTGTGAGTTTGCGTCTGGGTGTGTGTGTGTGTGTGAGTTTGCGTCTGGGTGTGTGTGTGTGTGTGTGTGTGTCTGTGTGTGTGTGTGTGTGTGTGTGTATCTGCTGTACTACATTAGATATATATAAACTCTTCTCATTGGAACGCTGTTCTCTAGTTAAACTATTATTCATTGTCTTTTCTGTCGAGAACAATTGTTAATTCAACCACAGTTAATAGTTTATATATATATATATTCTTTTTAAATAACAAATGCTCAATCAAGAGCTTTGTGTTATACTCTATTCAACTTTATTCACAACACATTTGTTTTCCTGTAACTCCTGTAATCACTACTCTAAACACATTTGTTTTCCTGTAACTCCTGTAATCACTACTCTAAACACATTTTTCCAATAAACACATTTGTTTTCCTGTAACTCCTGTAATCACTACTCTAAACACATTTGTTTTCCTGTAACTCCTGTAATCACTACTCTAAACACATTTGTTTTCCTGTAACTCCTGTAATCACTACTCTAAACACATTTGTTTTCCTGTAACTCCTGTAATCACTACTCTAAACACATTTGTTTTCCTGTAACTCTTGTGTCACGTAGAGTAGGACAGGAGGCTAAACTGAAAAAAAACTAAACTCTATCAAAATAAAAAAGATGGCGGAGCCGCAAAAGTAATTCTGGGTGTTTATTTACATAGTGAATCCGGACGAAAAACAACTGTACAGCCACCCAAAGTATCCATTATGGGGACAGCTTAAAAACAATGCTGCCCCGTCAACAGCTCAATTCCAAAATGGTTCCCCCCCCCCCCCTTTGAACTGAAAGAGAGGCTCCTTTTGTAGGGTAAGCCTCTCCAATCATTGTAACGGGCGTCGTATGAAGGGGACCAAGGCGCGGCGTGTTGAGTGCTCATAATATACTTTAACGGAAACACTTCAACAAAAACAACAAAATGACAGCCAACAGTTCCGTCAGGTAACTAACAAAACGGAAAACAACTACCCACAAAAAAAAACAAGGAAGAAAAACCCCTACTTAAATATGATCTCCAATCAGAGGCAACGAGGACCAGCTGCCTCTAATTGGAGATCAACCCCAAACAACCCCAACATAGAAATATAAAAACTAGAACTAAACATAGAAATAGAAAACATAGAAAAAACACAAAACACCCCGTGTCACGCCCTGACCTACTCTACTATAGAAAATGACATCTTACTAGGGTCAGGACATGACAATCAGAACATACCAAGCACTAATTAATTAAGCAATTACCTTCATCAAAGTATACATTTTCCACTCAGCTAAACATACTGAATTATATACATAGCAACACGTTTTGTCATGATACAATATAACAATATAACATTTACAAAATCCCATCCCTATTGACATGGTTTTCTTTCAATATGCCCATTTTCATGAACGAGCCATTTCGGGACAGGCACTACAAAGTCAGCCCGATTACAGTAGCTCTGGTCCTTATCCCAGCCATTCCCGGAAGCTGCCGAGAAGGATAGCGAGAGAGGAAACGAACCAAACAAACAAACAATGCGCTCATCCATAACATTGATAAGTATAATAAACGTTGCTTAAATTAAACATGAACACTTGTCTGTATATTCTTCATACCATAACCTGTTACTGACGGGAGGTAAGAATACTGTGTGTAATGTATGTACTATGATAGGGAAGTTAACTTGTGTCTCGACCCACATTGTTCACGTCGCTGATAACGGAGCAGGGAGGCGTGATGAATGTGTGTGTGTGTGTGTTAGTGTACAAAAAACGCTGCCCGCGGCCAGTGAAGGACTTCTCCGTCACATCTTGTAATCACTACTCTAAACACTTTGTTTTCCTGTAACTCCTGTAATCACTGCTATATAACACTTTGTTTTCCTGTAACTCCTGTAATCACTACTATATAACACTTTGTTTTCCTGTAACTCCTGTAATCGCTGCTATATAACACTTTGTTTTCCTGTAACTCCTGTAATCACTGCTATATAACACTTTGTTTTCCTGTAACTCCTGTAATCACTGCTATATAACACTTTGTTTTCCTGTAACTCCTGTAATCACTGCTATATAACACTTTGTTTTCCTGTAACTCCTGTAATCACTGCTATATAACACTTTGTTTTCCTGTAACTCCTATAATCACTGCTATATAACACTTTGATTTCCTGTAACTCCTGTATTCACTACTATATAACTATTTGTTTTCCTGTAACTCCTGTAATCACTGCTATATAACACTTTGTTTTCCTGTAACTCCTATAATCACTGCTATATAACACTTTGATTTCCTGTAACTCCTGTATTCACTACTATATAACTATTTGTTTTCCTGTAATTCCTGTAATCACTGCTATATAACACTTTGTTTTCCTGTAACTCCTATAATCACTGCTATATAACACTTTGATTTCCTGTAACTCCTGTATTCACTACTATATAACTATTTGTTTTCCTGTAATTCCTGTAATCACTGCTATATAACACTTTGTTTTCCTGTAATTCCTGTAATCACTGCTATATAACACTTTGTTTTTCTGTACATCAGTTCTTCCCTAGTCCTTCTCTCTATTCCACTCTAACCAGACATCAGTTCTTCCCTAGTCCTTCTCTCTATTCCACTCTAACCAGACATCAGTTCTTCCCTAGTCCTTCTCTCTATTCCACTCTAACCAGACATCAGTTCTTCCCTAGTCCTTCTCTCTATTCCACTCTAACCAGACATCAGTTCTTCCCTAGGCCTTCTCTCTATTCCACTCTAACCAGACATCAGTTCTTCCCTAGTCCTTCTCTCTATTCCACTCTAACCAGACATCAGTTCTTCCCTAGTCCTTCTCTCTATTCCACTCTAACCAGACATCAGTTCTTCCCTAGTCCTTCTCTCTATTCCACTCTAACCAGACATCAGTTCTTCCCTAGTCCTTCTCTCTATTCCACTCTAACCAGACATCAGTTCTTCCCTAGTCCTTCTCTCTCCTTCTCTCTATTCCTATCTAACCAGACAAAGGTTCATGGTCAGTCTGCCAGACATGCTTATTACTTATAACTTCATAACAAGAAGAGAGGAGAGGAGAGAGGAGAGAGGAGAGAGGAGAGTAGGAGAGGAGAGGAGAGTAGGAGAGGAGAGGAGAGGAGAGGAGAGGAGAGGAGAGGAGAGGAGAGGAGAGGAGAGGAGAGGAGAGGAGAGGAGAGGAGAGGAGAGGAGAGAGAGGAGAGGAGAGGAGAGGAGAGGAGAGAGGAGAGGAGAGGAGAGGAGAGAGGAGAGGAGAGGAGAGGAGAGGAGAGGAGAGGAGAGGAGAGGGAGAGGAGAGGAGAGGAGAGGAGAGGAGAGGAGAGGAGAGGAGAGGAGAGGAGAGGAGAGGAGAGGAGAGAGGAGAGGAGAGTAGGAGAGGAGAGAGGAGAGAGGAGAGAGGAGAGGAGAGAGGAGAGAGGAGAGAGGAGAGGAGAGAGGAGAGGAGAGAGGAGAGGAGAGGAGAGGAGAGGAGAGGAGAGGAGAGGAGAGGAGAGGAGAGGAGAGGGAGAGGAGAGGAGAGGGAGAGGAGAGGAGAGGAGAGGAGAGGAGAGGAGAGGAGAGGAGAGGAGAGGAGAGGAGAGGAGAGGAGAGGAGAGGAAAGGAAAGGAAAGGAGAGGAGAGTGAGAGTAGGAGAGGAGAGTGAGAGTAGGAGAGGAGAGGAGAGTAGGAGAGGAGAGGAGAGGAGAGTAGGAGAGGAGAGTAGGAGAGGAGAGAGGAGAGTAGGAGAGGAGAGGAGAGGAGAGGAGAGGAGAGGAGAGGAGAGGAGAGGAGAGAAAGAGGGCTACGCAGCAGCTCTTTTTCCAAGCAGTGTGTGTAATAAAATGTGTGTTGTTAGGGAGCTTAGCTTGAAGAGATCTAATGAGCATTAAACCCACTCTCTGTGTCACACTTGTCTTAGCCAGACCCATCTGCCAGCTGGGGAGAAACTGCCTTAATTGTTTTGCAGAGCTTATTCCGCATCTAACCGAGAGGTTGTGTCTTTCTGTGAGTGGTCAGGTGCAGACTTAGTGATTGAAGTCTGAAGCCCTTCCCTTTATAGTAAAGACATGTAATTGAACTGAAAAAAATGTATTACCTTTTAATGTGCCATGAACACAAGCAGTCATTATCTTTTCATCTGATTGTTAAAGAAATCACATCAAAAAGTAGGTTTTTTTCATACATTCACCCTAAAAAAAATCCACCATTCGAACAAGTGCACTGTGCACTGGAGAAAACATCCAAACAAGCGAAACAGCGCCCCTTTGTCTTACTATATGTAGCCCATGTATCTGATGCTGTCTGGCCAAAAAGAGTATGACATGCAGTAATATTTTTGGCCAGGCAGCATCAGATACATGTCCTCTGTCTCTACGACGATGGCGGTATTGTCAGAAACACCTGTGTATTGTATCCCCGTAGAGTGTAAGGGCCTGGGGCAAGGTTTCTACTAAGCAACCCCTGTAGATATAAAATGAAATGATTTCCTTCAACAGCCCATAGAAAAATGCCTTGAATTACAGGTTCATACACAGTCAGACATGTTTTCCAAAAGGACATATGTTTTAAAGTGTCTGGCCAATATTTGAGAGATAAGAAAGCTCAGAATTAAAAAAAGTAATTTATTGTGGAATTACCTGTATACCTTTTAACCTCTTACATCTAGACGTTCCGCTAGCGGAACACCTGCTCCAATATCCAATGATAGGCGTGGCGCGAATTACAAATTCCTCAAAAATACAAAAACTTCAATTTTTCAAACATATGACTATTTCACAGCATTTTAAAGATAAGACTCTCCTTTATCTAACCACACTGTCCGATTTCAAAAAGGCTTTACAATGAAAGCAAAACATTAGATTATGTCAGCAGAGTACCAAGCCAGAAATAATCAGACACCCATTTTTCAAGCTAGCATATAATGTCACAAAAACCCAGAAGACAGCTAAATGCAGCACTAACCTTTGATGATCTTCATCAGATGACAACCCTAGGACATTATGTTATACAATACATGCATGTTTTGTTCAATCAAGTTCATATTTATATCAAAAACCAGCTTTTTACATTAGCATGTGACTAGCATGTGACTAGCATTCCCACCGAACACTGCCGGTGAATTTACTAAATTACTCATGATAAACGTTCACAAAAAGCATAACAATTATTTTAAGAATTATAGATACAGAACTCCTCTATGCACTTGATATGTCCGATTTAAAATAGCTTTTTGGTGAAAGCACATTTTGCAATATTCTAAGTACATAGCCCAGGCATCACGGGCTAGCTATTTAGACACCCGGCAAGTTTAGCACTCACCAATATCAGATTTACTATTATAAAAGATTGATTACCTTTTGTTGTCTTCGTCAGAATGCACTCCCAGGACTGCTACTTCAATAACAAATGTTGGTTTGGTCCAAAATAATCCATCGTTATATCCGAATAGCGGCGTTTTGTTCGTGCGTCCCAGACACTATCTGAAATGGTAAATCAGGGTCGTGCGCATGGCGCAATTCGTGACAAAAAAAATCTCAATATTCCATTACCGTACTTCGAAGCATGTCAACCGCTGTTTAAAATCAATTTTTATGCCATTTTTCTCGTAAAAAAGCGATAATATTCCGACCGGGAATCTCCTTTTAGCTAAACAGAGCAAAGTAAACAAAGCTTTCGGTCGACGCGGGCACGAGCCTGAGTCTCACAGTACTGTAACCAGCCACTACCCAAACGCGTTACTTTTTTTCAACCAGAGCCTTTTTACCGCCTTCTGAGACCCTATGGCAGCCGTAGGAAGTGTCACGGGACAGCTAAGATCCTCACTCTTCAATAAACAGAGACAAGAAGAACGACACCTTGTCAGACAGGCCACTTCCTGCATGAAACCTTGTCAGGTTTTTGCCTGCCAAATGAGTTCTGTTATACTCACAGACACCATTCAAACAGTTTTAGAAACTTTAGGGTGTTTTCTATCCATATGTAATAAGTATATGCATATTCTAGTTACTGGGTAGGAGTGGTAACCAGATTAAATCGGGTACGTTTTTTATCCAGCCGTGAAAATACTGCCCCCTAGCCATAACAGGTTAACATGGAAATACCCAAAATGTTGTTATCAATAAAATGTCACAATACAGTGCAGGGGGGGGGGGGTCAAGGGGACCCCCAGGCTCCGCCAAAACCATTGACAATTACATGCTGTTTTCAAGGGATTTTTTAAATACATTTTATAACTATTTGGTTTTAAATTTCACATCTTGAGGACTATAGTAAAAAGTACACATTTCTGATTATTCCACATTTAGCTCTATCATCAGAGTTATACAGTACGTAAACACATGCTTTTCCTGATCAATAAACATCAATTGATCATGTCATTTCAGATACTTGAAGGTACCTATCCATTTGGCATGTAATTAGCTAAGCAAATAACATACTTTAGTTTGCTTTATCAGAGATTAGGCTTTTGGAATGAGCTTGACATCGGCAAGTCTTCGTCCTGGTAAAGTTGTCAGTCTGACTACGGTCATCATCACTGTAGACGGAAAACAAATCAAACACTATTTGGATATAGCCATCTAGTTTATCCCCAGAAAGTTAGCTAGTTAACTAGCCATCTAGTTTATTCGCAGAAAGTTAGCTGGTTAACTAGCCATCTAGTTTATCCCCAGAAAGTTAGCTTGTTAACTAGCCATCTAGTTTATCCCCAGAAAGTTAGCTAGTTAACTAGCCATCTAGTTTATTCGCAGAAAGTTAGCTGGTTAACTAGCCATCTAGTTTATCCCCAGAAAGTTAGCTAGTTAACTAGCCATCTAGTTTATCCCCAGAAAGTTAGCTTGTTAACTAGCCATCTAGTTTATCCCCAGAAAGTTAGCTGGTTAACTAGCCATCTAGTTTATCCCCAGAAAGTTAGCTAGTTAACTAGCCATCTAGTTTATCCCCAGAAAGTTAGCTAGTTAACTAGCCATCTAGTTTATCCCCAGAAAGTTAGCTGGTTAACTAGCCATCTAGTCTATCCCCAGAAAGTTAGCTAGTTAACTAGCCATCTAGTTTATCCCCAGAAAGTTAGCTAGTTAACTAGCCATCTAGTTTATCCCCAGAAAGTTAGCTGGTTAACTAGCCATCTAGTTTATCCCCAGAAAGTTAGCTTGTTAACTAGCCATCTAGTTTATCCCCAGAAAGTTAGCTAGTTAACTAGCCATCTAGTTTATCCCCAGAAAGTTAGCTTGTTAACTAGCCATCTAGTTTATCCCCAGAAAGTTAGCTAGTTAACTAGCCATCTAGTTTATCCCCAGAAAGTTAGCTTGTTAACTAGCCATCTAGTTTATCCCCAGAAAGTTAGCTAGTTAACTAGCCATCTAGTTTATCCCCAGAAAGTTAGCTTGTTAACTAGCCATCTAGTTTATCCCCAGAAAGTTAGCTTGTTAACTAGCCATCTAGTTTATCCCCAGAAAGTTAGCTAGTTAACTAGCCATCTAGTTTATCCCCAGAAAGTTAGCTTGTTAACTAGCCATCTAGTTTATCCCCAGAAAGTTAGCTTGTTAACTAGCCATATTGACTAATCTGTAGTTAGCTTGTTAACTAACCATATTGACTGATCTGTAGTTAGTTAACTAACCATATTGACTGATCTGTAGTTAGTTAGTTAACTAACCATATTGACTGATCTGTAGTTAGTTAGTTAACTAGCCATATTGACTGATCTGTAGTTAGCTTGTTAACTAACCATATTGACTGATCTGTAGTTAGCTTGTTAACTAGCCATATTGATGCGATCTGTAGTTAACTAGTTAACTAACCATATTGATGTGATCGTTAGTTAGCTTCTTAACTAGCCATATTGATGTGATCTGTAGTTTGCTAGCTAGCCAATTTGACGTAGTCCATCAATCAATTTAGCCTATCATGTCTGTCAGCAGCAATCGTTATTAAACACAAACTTTAAAAAAAAACTATGTTGAATAAGGGGGATGTTAGCTAACTTTGCTAGGTCGGCCTGCGTTGGTTGGAGAAAAACTGTATGGTACTTCTACTTACCTCTGTGTTTAGTCAACTGCAAGAAATATTTCTACCGTTAGTTCGCATAGTAAACACTATCAGCTAACAGTGCAACGGCAAATGCACCCTTCTGCTGCTTGACAGGCAGAGCCCACAAAAGGACTGGGAAATGAACCTAAACCCCACTCATACTGTCAGATATAGTCCACTTTAACATCAGTCAAATATTCACTTAATGGAGGCCAATATTGAGCCATATTGTGAGGCTACCCTCAGGTGTGTGAAATGACATGAATGTATTGATGATTACGGATCATGATTGAAAAAGCAGTCTGTTCTTTGTCCATATAACTGGATGCTTTGATCTAAATCAGAGCAGTTGTTTTATCACGGAATAATCTGACAGGTGTAGCTCTGATCTACGCTCGTCAAGAGCCGCTGATATTACAAGAAAATAGTTTATTTAACGACACCTTGAAAACGGTACACGGTTTGTCAGTGGTTTTAGCTGAGCTGGAGGTCTCCTCACCTTTAATGCTTTTACAATGATATTTAATATGCCTCGAATGGATCACAGAGAGGCAGGGGGGGGGTCTCAAGAGGAGAAATTATTCATTATTGTTGTTATTATTGTTTATTTTATATTTTTATGCTAAGCTCATGAGGCCCCCTGATGATGTAAGGCCTGAGGCAATTTCCTCTTCTGCTTAACGGTATGTCGGCCGGTGTGTACGGGCGTGCCTGCATACCGACTGGCCAGTGTGTGCGGGCGTGCCTGCATACCGACTGGCCAGTGTGTGCGGGCGTGCCTGCATACCGACTGGCCAGTGTGTGCGGGCGTGCCTGCATACCGACTGGGCAGTGTGTGCGGGCGTGCCTGCATACCGACTGGGCAGTGTGTGCGGGCGTGCCTGCATACCGACTGGGCAGTGTGTGCGGGCGTGCCTGCATACCGACTGGGCAGTGTGTGCGGGCGTGCCTGCATACCGACTCGGCACACACGGGTTGAATCAATGTGGTTTCCAAGTAATTTCAATGAAATGATGTTCAACCAATGTGGAATAGACGTTGAATTGACGTCTGTGCCCAGTGGGTATGTGCATACGTGCATGTGTGTGTGTGTGTGTGTGCGTGTGCGTGTGCATGTGCGTGTGTGCGCATGCGCGTGCTCGTGCACTTGTGCGTGCGCGTGCGCGTGCGTGTGTGTGTGTCTGTGTGTGTGTGTGTGTGTGTGTGTGTGTGTGTGTGTGTGTGTGTGTGTGTGTGCGCATTTGAACAGATATGTGCTTGCTTCCATGCGTGTTGCTCTGTGTCATCTCCTATGTCCAAAACACAAGAGATATTTAAAGTGTGATTTTCCTAATGGAATATCCAATAGGGCCTGTGTTCGGTCAGTGGCATTGAGTCATTGACTAAATCAATACTGGACCACTCAGTAATCACACATTAATCAAATCATGGACCAGAGAAGAATAGAGCGGGAGACAAGGGGAAGGACAAGTGGCTTTCATTAGGATGTTTCATCAGCCAACAGGTTAACAACCAACAAGTCTCAGAACACAAGCAGCAACATTTGGATCAATGCTATTTTCAGCCTGAGTACCAAATGACACCCTATTCCCTACATAGTATCAATGGGCTCTGGTCAAATGTAATGCACCCTATTCCCTACATAGTACCATAGACTTTGGTTAAATGTAGTGCACCCTATTCCCTACATAGTACCTATAGACTCTGGTCAAATGTAGTGCACCCTATTCCCTACATAGTACCTGTAGACTCTGGTCAAATGTAGTGCACCCTATTCTCTACATAGTACCTATAGACTCTGGTCAAATGTAGTACACCCTATTCCCTACATAGTACCTATAGACTCTGGTCAAATGTAGTGCACCCTATTCCCTACATAGTACCTATAGACTCTGGTCAAATGTAGTGCACCCTATTCCCTACATAGTACCTATAGACTCTGGTCAAATGTAGTGCACCCTATTCCCTACATAGCACATATAGACTCTGGTCAAATGTATTGCACCCTATTCCCTACATAGTACCTATACTCTGGTCAAATGTAGTGCACCCTATTCCCTACATAGTACCTATAGACTCTGGTCAAATGTAGTGCACCCTATTCCCTACATAGTACCTATAGACTCTGGTCAAATGTAGTGCACCCTATTCCCTACATAGTACCATAGACTCTGATCAAATGTAGTGCACCCTATTCCCTACATAGTACCTATAGACTCTGGTCAAATGTAGTGCACCCTATTCCCTACATAGTACCTATAGACTCTGGTCAAATGTAGTGCACCCTATTCCCTACATAGTACCTATAGACTCTGGTCAAATGTAGTGCACCCTATTCCCTACATAGTACCTATAGACTCTGGTCAAATGTAGCGCACCCTATTCCCTACATAGTACCTATAGACTCTGGTCAAATGTAGTGCACCCTATTCCCTACATAGTACCTATAGACTCTGGTCAAATGTAGTGCACCCTATTCCCTACATAGTACCTATAGACTCTGGTCAAATGTAGTGCACCCTATTCCCTACATAGTACCTATAGACTCTGGTCAAATGTAGTGCACCCTATTCCCTACATAGTACCTATAGACTCTGGTCAAATGTAGTGCACCCTATTCCCTACATAGTACCTATAGACTCTGGTCAAATGTAGTGCACCCTATTCCCTACATAGTACCTATAGACTCTGGTCAAATGTAGTGCACCCTATTCCCTACATAGCACATATAGACTCTGGTCAAATGTATTGCACCCTATTCCCTACATAGTACCTATAGACTCTGGTCAAATGTAGTGCACCCTATTCCCTACATAGTACCTATAGACTCTGGTCAAATGTAGTGCACCCTATTCCCTACATAGTACCTATAGACTCTGGTCAAATGTTGTGCACCCTATTCCCTACATAGTACCTATAGACTCTGGTCAAATGTAGTGCACCCTATTCCCTACATAGTACCTATAGACTCTGGTCAAATGTAGTGCACCCTATTCCCTACATAGTACCTATAGACTCTGGTCAAATGTAGTGCAATATGCCTGCGTTTACACAGGCAGCCCAATTCTGATCTTTCTTCTACTAATTGTTCTTTTGACCAATCACATCAGGTCCGTTCACATCAGATCTTTTTCAAAGCTGATCTGATTGGTCAAAAGACCAATTTGGTGGGGAAAAAAGATCAGAATTGGGCTGCCTGTTTAAACAGCCTATGAGTAGGTTATCATTTGGAATTCAGACTTAGATCAAATGCAGGTTTCAGTTTTAATGCTGCCAAGATTCCAGTCGCAATGCTGTAGCGTTAAGATTTCCCTTCAGTGGAACTAAGGAGCCCCAGACCATTATTCCTCCTCCACCAAACTTTACAGTTGGCACTATGGATTGGGGCAGGTAGAGTTCTCCTTGCATCTGCCAAATCCAGATTTGTCCGTCGGACTGCCAGATGGTGAAGCATGATTCCATCACTCCAGAGAAAGCATTTCCACTGCTCCAGAGTCCAATAGCGGTGAGCTTTACACCACTCCAGCCGACGCTTGACATTGAGCATGGTGATCTTAGGCTTGTGTGCAGCTGCGTGCCCATGGAAACCCATTTTATGAAACTCCCAAGTTCGGAACTCGGTAGTGAGTGTTGCAACTAAGGACAGATGATTTTTTACGCGCTACACCTTTCAGCACTCGCCGGTCCCATTCTGTGACCTTGTGTGGCCTACCACTTTGCCGGCTGAGCCGTTGTTGCTCTTAGATGTTTCCACTTCACAATAACAGCACTTACAGTTGATCGTGGCAGCTTTAGCAGGGCAGAAATTTGACAAACTTACTTGTTGGAAAGGTGGCATCCTATTATGGTGACACGCTGAAAAATCACAGGTCTTCTGTAAGACCATTCTACTGCCAGTGTTTTATCTATGGAGATTGCATGGCTGTGTGTCAATTTTATACATCTGTTAGCAACGAGTGTGGCTGAAATTGCCGAATCCACTAATTTGAAGGGGTGTCCACATACTTTTGTATATACAGTATTGTGTACTTCCATTCATTTTTTTAATTGGTATCGGAGACCTTCAGATGAGTATTGTGAGGCTTATGGGCATTCTTGAGCAAAACAGAGGACACCATCATGAGAGACTCATCTTTCCATATAAGGATGATAATAGTTTGTAACTTAAACCGTTCGCACGCTACAGACAGAAGTTGGCAAAAGACAAACACCGCTC